>NC_135556.1:9432500-9735000 GCF_964340395.1 Glandiceps talaboti | reverse complement strand
TCTAATCGGTAAACTACTGATCCTGAGGTTTAATTTAGTTCAAATCTAGAGCAAAATATTTCAGCTCCCCCTTTTTTTCAGACCATTAGAATGTTCATGCCCGTAAATCATGACCCCCAGCCTTATCCAGTACAGTGACAGTGTTATCTCCTCTATATTTTTCTCTCTCTGATATAGGAAACATGTCTCCGTTTTAGAGTTGATCTTCTTGTATGCTACGACGTGATATGACTGGTGTAAGCATTTGGAAAACGCTGCTAGTGACTAATTGATTTATTGATACATGTACATGTAGATGTGAAAAGGGTGAGAGGGCGTGACATTGTACACATCTATCGTTAGCAACGGTGAGGTATTTAAATGGGCCTCCATGACGTCATACATTGATGAGCATACTAGGATACCATACAGGCCGGGTGTGTCTTATTTGTAGAAGCTCTGCTGAAAACATTTCATACAACAGCAGTTAGAGTGTTGTTTCATATTTGTTTTCTGCATGGTTATATTAAAACACAACCAGTGAACACTAACTTGAAATGGGCAGTAAATGCAGTTTTATGGTTTCATTCTCACCAGCCAAAACATATTTTGTTATTGATGCCACAGAAAATAATATTTCATCCAGTTTTATAAATATAGTTTATTTATTAAAATCACATTTGAGATTTCTCTGGAGAAAAATTGTATAGTATAAATCGGTAAAACAATAATCTGATTATAAAAACATACAATGAATTTCACAATACCGTGCAGCTTTTCTGTTTGATACAACTATGCAGAAACCAACAAGAAACTGGACATGCTACACTTTAAGATAGCAAGATTGAATGAGTGCAGTTTCTTGCTACAATTGTCTAAATGAAGAATATACAGACATCAAATGAACATACCAACATACAGACATCAAATGAACATACCAACATACAGACATCAAATGAACATACCAACATACAGACATTAGATGAATATGTCAACATACAGACATTAGATGAACACCGCAAAGGACATTTTAAGCCCCCTTCATCGAGTGTTTGATACTAAGAAAAACATCGGTGTCCAAACGTCTGCATGGTGTTGAAATACATTGAAATGGTTTATTTCGTTTACAATAAAGGTAAAAAAAAAACGTGATCTTGCTATTGAAGTGTGGTATACATAGTTTCATGTTGGTTTGTGTGTGGTTGTATTAAACCGAAAAGCTGCACAGCATTGTGAATTCGTTCAATGTGAAAGTCTTTCAGGGAATATCACTGTGTGGTACAATGTTAATATTTATATTCAATCTTCTGTAAGATCAGCAAAGAAGTCCTCTTCTGTGTTTCCAGTGGTGTTCAGTTTTTTCTTTTTGGCTTTGTCTTTTTTCACCTTCTCTCTCGGATCCACTTCTATACTGTCCAGGTCGTCCACTTTCCAAAATTTTATTTTTTGGTCATGTGATGAACTTATGAGTAGCGTCCTGTCATGTGACAAAGCTAAGCTTTCTATTGGATTATCATCGTGTTCACCAACAACTCCAAGGAATCTGTTAGGAAGAATATGTACGGCCCTGGAAAACAAGAAATGAGATACGGTTACAGGCATGTGTGTCATAATTCAAAATACGATGGAAACCATAAGGGTAGAAACAATATACAATCTGGCTCATCAAAACAGTGTTTAGAAATTTCATACACATTGCACAGATGTCCATACCCTGTACATCAATACTGGTGCCAAACCCAAGTAAATCACCAAGGGAACTTAGGTAAACTTTACCCTTTTCACTGCCGTGTACATAAACACTGATATGGCAAACTGGTGTGGAGTTTTGGAGGGGTCGCTGATTAAGAGAGACACAGTGTAGAAGGGAGAGGGTGTCCCATCATGGTTAGGGTTTCACATGGTATACGTGCATTACATTGATTGGTTTCCTAAGTGATAGTTTGGTATCATAAGAATTGTGAATATGTTTCCTAGGTGATGGTTTGACATGGTTAGAATTACAATAACTACTAGGTGTCATATACGAACATTTGGCATGCCATACATTTGTTACTATGTGGTCCAGTTGAGAGTTTGACAAATTATGCAGATTTAACTGATCGACAGGCATGTCTCAAATGCCACTAAGTGCCAATACAAGTTGGAAGTGTTGTATAGATTCATCAATGAGAATATATACCAGCAACCTGCATGATGGCCGTTTCCATGAATGCAGAATTGTGAAATGGATTGACTAAAAGATACCTACTCAACACAAAATCATGGCTTAAACTCAGATTGAGACTTTCAGACCATGGAATCTCGTAGTCATATGACTCATAACCAACATTTTGTGTAACTGGGAGATGTAACTATTGGTGACTAACCCATGCCATAATATTTAGGTGCGATTTTGCAAAGGTCTACCATTTCACTATGTGACTAAATAATGCCATATTTGGGTGTGACTTTGCAAGGGTTTGACTCTACCATTTCACTGTGGTGACTAAATCATGCCATACTTAGGCAGGACATTGCAAAGGTCTACCGTTTCACTATGACTCTAATGATGCCATATTTGGGCAGGACTTTGTGATGACCTATCTTTCCACTATGGTAAATTTGCAAGAATTGAAATATTAAACCTACCTGATAATACCATCAAGTGAGCCTGTACAGAGGATGTCTTCTGTTATTGGTAGCATGCAATCTACTGATAATGGATGACCAGGGAACCTATCACTGATGTTTCCCCATTCTGACTTATTGAAAATATTCAAAACACCATCACCTGTACCACAGACTATCTTCCTTCCACGCTGTGAACAAATTAAAAGATTGGACGCGAATTTAATAAAGTTGCAGCATTTACATCTTCAACTTTTACTGTTAATGTCAAACCAGTTCTCATATCAAATAAAGAAAAGAAACGGTGTCACCACACATAGAGTTCCAAATGAAGCCATTGTAGAATCCAATATGGCTGCCAAGTACTGTGTTTAATTCTATAGGAAAATGAAAGTTTGTTGACTTCCTTGAAAACAAATCAGTTAAATTGCAAAATTTGTTTTATTTCAAAACAACTAAACATAAACTATCATTTGGCAAAGTTGGGGGCTTTGATTAACTGTAATTTTTAGGAAATTGGTCCACCAGGCACATTGATTCCTGATTTATATATAAGGAACATCGGTTGTTAAATCAATTACTGGTCATTTACCACCAAATTACAGAATGATAAATTATACATAAATCTTAGTGGCGAGATAACAAACCTGAACCCAAATCATGAGTTGATATCTGAGAAAATCTGGAACAGCACAGTGGCATGGCTTGGATTAAAACAAATAATACATAATGTATATGAAATCTGTGGCAAAATATTTTGTAGATCGATGTCTTACCTTACATTTAGCAATTGATAATAACTCACAATCCATGTATTCAGATTGTAAATCCATTCGTCGTCTTCTGATGTTGAAAGCTGTCAATGTACCATCACCACTACAAAAGAATAATAAGTTAATATGTTAGGATTTTGATAAATATGGATGCACCTTAAGTGTTGCTATGACAATAGAGAATTCTAAAGAGTTGCAACTTACATATAAGAGGAGCCAGATTTGAATGGAATGGTAAACCAAATGAACAGGTTTGATGACACAATTTCGTCACCCAAACATTTGATGTTCCAGAGAAACATATGTAATAATAACAGAACCCAATGCCAAGTGAGTAGTAGTGTGGGTACTGTGGGGGTATTTGTATTCATGCTTGCAGTGTTTTCTGCTGCACTTTCAACCGCTGCACTCATGAAAGTACGGGCGCAGAGAACACTTCAAGCACTTTAACAATACCCAGAGTGCACCACACTTACACTTGAGCATTAATGGTGTTCTAGAATAGTATAGGAGGAAAGAAATGAAAATAATCTTTAACAAATTGAAAGTTGCTAATATCAAGAAGACATTGCAGGATATGAACATCCTGAATCGTCAAACTTGACATCTTTCTCTCGATCTGTTTTAAATAATTGTGGTACCTTGTTGTAAGTAATATTTTCTTTTCAGCATCAATGACCATATCACTAATGAAATCTTCAGTTTCTTTCATTTCAATAATGGCTTTATCTTTCCTTAAATCCCAAACCTAAAAAAAAATTAAGATTACATATTACTCCCCAATATTCTTCTTTGTTCAGCCAGGGAAACATGAGTGAGCTAAGGGGCTTTGTCACTACAAGGCTAAAGACAACTAGTGAGAAAACCCTTAGGTGATAAGGTTTTTTTTTACCTAACTATTGTGAACAATATTTATGAAAAATTGGAGAAAATTATGGTAATTTTTAAAACTTTTACTCATATTTTGAGCACGCCAGAATCAGTATTGTAGATTAATTTTCTTTAAAACAACCATGGTATAAATATTATTCACAAGATTGAAGAAATATACTAATAGGGTCTGTCATTAGAAGCATAGAATTAACTAAGGCTGCCCTTACCAGTGTACTGTGAACTGGTGTTTTTTCTTAAATAAAGAAATAATCAATTTTATGTACAAACCAATACACAGATCTATAACCATAAGAAGAAAACTTAATCATCAACTTCAGAGGACATGATGCTTGTAAATACACTTTAATTTTGCCATCAGAAAGTGAAGGAAACATTTTTCATTTGGTAATACTTGTACAGCTTTCCATACCTAACCTAGGACCATACTTTTGATGTGAACCCCCCCCCCCCCCCCCCCCCGGAAAGGAAATTGGTTACTTACTTACTTACCTACTTACTAACAACAAAAACCTGCTACATATTGTATATAACATACATCAAAGAATGGCAACACATCTAAATGACTCCTTCACTCACCATCCACATTTTCTTTTTCTTGAAACTACAACACCTCTACATGACTTTCATTTGACCTTTTTGACAAATTTTTGTGTCTTTTTTTCAAACGGTTCTGTTGTTTTTATTCAAGTGATTTTTCTCCTTCTTTTACATGCAAATGCCTATCAACACTGTCATGGACATATGGTGCTATACTAATTTTTATTATTATTATTATTATTAATCACCTTTAACGTCCCATCATCATCTCCAGTAGCAATCAAGTTCTCATCAACAACCAAGAGAGAGTAAATTGGACTATCATGGGCTTTCTTAAACTTTTGTTTGACTTCACAAGTATTGACATCAACTAGCCGGATAGATTTATCTTTTGATGCGGTAAATAGCCCTGCAAGAATACAAGCACGAAAAAAAATTATTATACACATGTAAAACCATGCAAATGGCACCATGCAAATGTTTTGCAAAAGATACTGGTGCTTGGTTATTGCTAAGGGCATGACTATAGTTGATATGTACTTCTTTGTTTGTTATGCAATGCTTATACACTTGACAGCCCTTCATGTTTGTTATCTTAGCAAAAGATACTTGACATGGCCATAGTTACTGTAGCACTTTTTTGTTTATAATACTTCTACACTTGACAGCCTTCATGATTGTTACCTCAGCAAAAGACACTTGGCATTTGGCTGTTGCTATGGATCTGGTCTTCTGTTCATTCACTTGCCTACCCATTGCTATGAGCCTGGTCTTTATTGCTATGAATACTTGTATTCATTCACTGACCAACCCATTGATATCGCTTTCATATAACCAGCATGGCTACCGATGTGATTTCATACACAGCATGTGCATCGAACCTGTGCAATAATATTTTGTATCAAGCCCCGACACACTTTGCCCAAATATGGCAAGTGGCACAGTCATTGATATTTGTACACTCAGTGATCTGGCTTTGATTTTGCTTCGCTATATTTTACATTCTTACCATCAAATTATGTCTCATTTATCAATTTATGTTGATTATATTATTCATTTCAAATTATGTGTCCATACCAGTTTAATGCTAAACAGGGCATATGATAAAAACCTTACAGCCCAGATACAGGTTTTGCAGACCTCAGCAGTGCTACTTACGGGCCCTCCTAACGTCGAGCCTTTAAGTTTCCACCACACAACCTCAGTCTGTGAAACACATATCTGAGCCATAAAGATTATTATCTATGCAATATAGAAATCAATTTTGCTCTGGCTTATGGAAGTTGCTAAACACATTTGTGTTTCTTATTGTGAATGTTTATTCCCATTACTAACCATCCTTGTAGTTATCTGTGCAATATACATGTCCTTGTACTGTTGCTATGGGCATGGTCTTAGTTGCTAAGCATAACTGTATCCAATACACGTTAACTTACCTTCACCATCCTCTGTGAAGGCAACAACTCTGCATGACTTTTTATGATGTGATAGTCTTTGTAATTGTTTGTTTTCTTCCAAGGAATATGAATATCTACAGGAATAGAACAACATACATGTATACCATGTACAAATTGTAGTATACTATCTAGTGTATAGATATTATCTTGTTGGTTATGAAACAAAGTCCTTCAATTCAAATACCATGCACTGGTTTGTTTTGCTTGTTTATGAGTGGACAACAGGCATTATGTTTGTTATAATATGTATCCGTACATTATTTATCAAAAACATACGAAACAAATGACAAAAACACTCTACTACAAAGAGTTATAAGGTATATTTGTCAGTTTAATAAAGTAATGTTAATAAATTAGATGTAACCCTGTAAGGACTTGGTTTATAGGAAGTCTTACTGTCTATTACACATTTAAATAAGATGTTGGCATTTAAAGGGTTATTTCTCGACTGTAAATTTTATGTATTCATGCATTTTTCGTTCAGCAGTTATTTTTGTGTCAATTATTGCAAGTGATATTTATAAGTATATTTCATGTGCTTTATAAATGTAAAAATCCAATATCAAACAGAAATTGTGAAAACTATTCTTTTCTCATAAACAGTGTCTCTTTGACAATATACAAACAATGTAAATGAACTTACAAGATGACATTACCATCAATCTGTCCAGTTGCTACAATATTGTTAGATGGGTGTGAGCTCAAACTCAGTACAACCTCTTCACAGTCAATTGCATTTGGTATACAGATTCTCTAAAAAAAAAAAGATTCAGTAAAAAACAACATGTTAATGTATCATTTAAAATATCATATTATGTACATGTACATGTAATATAGCTTGCTTTTGAAACCTTGGGTCCTGGAGTGACTGGGTCATGTTCAATAAGTCGTTTTTCATCTCACAGCACATCTCATGAGATCTAGTGTGAGCTATTGCATCCATAGCAACCACATGTGAGGGTGGTCAAGCGAAAAGTGTCAAACACTTTCAGCTTGATAACTTTTAGCAACACTATTGTTCTCGACATCTTCGCACATGGCAATGGCGAAAGCTTGACCATGATCACATGTTTGACAACCGTTGTTGCTGGGCATATTTGCATATCTCATGAGATCTGCAAACGAAGGTCGTTGATCACGCGATACATTTGCCGAGATCTCGTAGCCGCGAAAGTTTTCAAAATTGTCTAGTCTCGCATGTTCGTCGGCCGTTTTTGACGGGGGAAAGGGCAGATCGGGGCGTCGATTGTGCTGTGGGGGATTCATAAGCAGTGTTGCGGTTAGGAAATGTCAGATTTTCCGTGGGTAGGTCGATATTTTGGCGAAAATAGGGATTGATACGTGCGATGCAGATCCGCATCGCACCAGCTGATTGGAATTCCTGCACTAGGAATATTGTAGCGTTAGGTGCGGGTTAAACACAAAAACTTAAAAAGTCACCAAAACAGACGAAAAAAACCACAAAACCGCAACAAGACGCTACAATTATTGCAGCTAGGTTACATGTTAACTGTAGTATTAAACAGTGGAAGTTTCGTTCCATCGCTCTCAGTCCTCTGCTAGATTTTTTTTTGCAAACCCTGTGAGAAAACAAAAACATCTAGTGACACAAATTAAAATATAAAAAAAAAATGAAAATAAACACGTGTTGTAAATAGAAACAAAGCTACTACAATTACTGCAGTTTGGTTACCTATATAATCATTCACAGAACCTATTTCGTGTAGGGTTAGTCCTGCTTGCAGACCGAGTAAGTCGGGACTCGATTCTAACAATGCCCACAATGTCAGAATCGAGTCCCATACGCCGTCTGCCAGCAGGAGCAGTGTTAGCCTGGCTTGCATACAGTAGTACTTGTATGCAGTGTGTGGTTCCATGACTCGAGCTCGATTCTGACTCACAACATACACTACAATCATAAAAACGGTGTTGGTGTGAACAACATACAGTGCTGTCAGTAACTTAGCTTGCGACCAGTGTTCTTTACTTTGTCCTGCAATAAAACATAGAAAGTCATACACACCGTAATTTGATCACCAGACACATCAAAAGATTGAATACACGTTTACTTACATCGGAGGCTGCCATTTTGTAGTTGTTTGTTCAACTTCGTTCCTCCACAAAAGGGTTGGCTCATTGAAAAATTTGGAGGGACAGGGATGTATTTAAAATAGACATAACCCATCAACATCACCAGAAATAGTTTTTTACCGTTGCACTCTGTAGCACTTAGAATAACATTTATTATTCTATCAAAGTTCTCAAGAAATGTAAGTCATGGAAACCATTAAAACGTTTTGTTCACTTATTGCAAAAATATATATTATTTTACATCATCACAAACCATGGTAAACATATAAAAGTATTGCCCACACTGAGACAAACTATATCATGAAAATGTGACAAATATGGGATTATTAAAAATGAAATATTCATCGCAAAAATAGAAATGTGAGTTTTAGAAAATGCACTTTGTCTGCTCCCCCCCAATAAAACATTGATTATTCCTGAATATTTCGTCACTCTACATTCGACCTCGGTTGACCTACTAACACAGGACTCCGGTGCAGGTGACGGTTGAAAGAGGTGTTTTGGTCATTTTTATCTCATTGTATCGGTGATAGTAGGAACGAACCCAATCAAATATGTTTGTTGAACGCGAACAGCGCCCTAGCAACGAAGAAAGGTTGTTACGTTGGCCTATAGTGTATGTGGTCTTCGTTGTTGCAGGACTCCCCTTCTTCTCCTTCGTTGCCGTCATCGCCATAAGTTTTGTGAATAATTATGAGCAGGCCGTATCCACACACTGTAAGGTAAGTGTATTAATATAATATGTTTAGGAGACGTTTGCAGTATTTCTGTCATATTGGGACGTGTCATGGAAGTGAATGCATAAATTGGAAGTTCAACCCGTGATGTTCACCATATAGGTCCTAGTAGCTAGATAAGGCACCCACTTTAAAATCGAGTTCCCCAACACTTTGCAAGGCTACGTTTTGAAATGAAAGATATTTTTTAGAATTCCATAAAAAACATTACTTGTAAATAATGAGAACAGAATACCATAATTGTCTAATTTATCACCTCGATCAGAACACACTATTTTTCAAAATGATGGTGGAATATGATGTTAAACCGATAAATTTTATTTATTTGATGTATGCCGAAATAAAGCTCACACATTTTAGGAGAACGTGTTATTCTTTCTCAATTTCATTTCAATTATAAAGTACACTAATATTTAAGCTTTTATTAACAGGTATATTTAGTTTGTTAGTATTCATGTTAATATTCTTGTTAATTGATTTCTGAGGTTAGTATTTTGAATGACTGACCTTTGACAACACTACAGTAGAATTAATGAGAAGCATACTTTATTACCTTACAACAACATGCTATGGAAAGCATAGTAAAGAAAATACAAAGACAAAATGCCACAATACTTGCATTCATAAATTAACTGCTGGAGAAATCTGTTTTGATTTACATGTGTCAGAAAGGAATTTCGCAGGTGGAAATTTATCATCTGACCTAACAATATACAAAAATTTGTCTTTTTATAAATGCTATTTAAGGTGTGAAAATGAGCACATTTCATTGACATAGAAGAAAATAAAACCTTTCTCTCATTGTAATTTTATAGGCAATATTAATAATAATGTTAATAATGTGTTAATTTGCTTCCAGGTTCCAAACTACTTACCAACTATTAGTGCAGCTATCTCACTCTCACCACAGAAATATATATGGAGAATTGGTATTGCTCTACACACAGTCCCAAGGTTAATAGGGGCAATGTATATCTATGATGTCTACTCTAGGATTCCCAGTACCAACTCATGGTATCCATGGTTATGTAGGGCATCAGAAATCTTCCATTCTGTAGAGGTTTTATGTTTGCTTGGACTTACAATGGTGTCATCCAGAGAGTACAAACGTAAGTGAGCGACAGTGTAAATATAGTTCCAAAATTTGCAATTTGTAAATGCAGACTTAGTCTAAATAGTTCCTATACAGTATCGTTATGATTTATACCTTCAGTGTGGTTAGAAACCTCAGTTAGCATTCAGACTTATGCAGACTGTATTACACTAGCCTATTAACTGGCTATTGGAGGATTTTAACCATGGTCTCCGATCACGACTGGCATTTAAATTACATTACATTACATTACATTACATTACATTACATTACATTACATGACCAATTCAATGCAGCACAATATACACTAAACAGTACTTTGTGATACAGTACAGCACAATACAATTACATGTAATACAGTAATGCAAAATATCTATAAAAAATCCCGAATAGTGTAGGAAGTTCTTGCAATTGTGAACACAAACTAGACTCCAAGGAATGTAAAAACAGTAGCTAACAAATGAAGCAATATAATGGTCATTTAATGTATTAAACATATGCAAGATTCTTGCCTGCTAAATACAAACGTGGATCCTAAAGTGTTGCCTTGATGTTAACATGATAATTGTCTTGGCGATAACATGATAGTTGTCTTGGCGATAACATGGTAGTTGTCTTTCAATAACCTGCTAGTTGTCTTGGCGATAACATGATAGTTGTCTTGGCGATAACGTGGTAGTTGTCTTTCAATAACCTGCTAGTTGTCTTGGCGATAACATGCTAGTTGTCTTGGCAATAACCTGCTAGTTGTCTTGGCGATAACATGCTAGTTGTCTTGGCAATAACCTGCTAGTTGTCTTGGCGATAACATGCTAGTTGTCATGGCAATAACATGACAGTTGTCATGGCAATAACATGATAGTTGTCTTGGCAATAACATGTTAAATATATCAAGAGTTGTAAATATTGTTCACTACATTTCTTCGAAACTTGTTTCTCATAAAAGAAATTGATGATGGTGACTGTTACAGACACATATATATTATAATGATACGTGGTTGGAAATTGTTTACATTTTAACGTTGTTGTGTTTTTGTTCCATACAGTGGTACATGAAAATTTCTTTATTACATTCATGGTAACATCAATGTTCAACATGCTGACAAGTAATATCCAGTATTATCTTTCCAAACGAAAATCATGGAGTGAGTTCAGTGCAGAGGTACTTGTAAACCAGATTTTTTATAGAACTTTAATATATTGTGTTATGTGTGTGTCTGTGTGTGTGTGTCTGTATGTGTGTGTGTGTGTGTGTTTGCTTGTTTGTAATGCATGCATGTGTTTGAATGCATGTGTACATATATGTATATATATATATATATATATATATATATATATATATATATATATATATATATATATATATATATATATATATGCTGTATTTTGATTTTGTATTGTGGTGGTGATGGGTTGTGGTGGCAACAGTGCATGGTACCAGTTTGGTGGCGACGGTGACAGTGATGATGATAGATGGTGGTGATGGGATGTGATGGCAATAATGGTACACTAGTTTGGTGGCGACAGCGATGGTGACGATGATGATGACACCAATGACAATGACAATGCTGCCACTGCTATTTAGATAATATCATTATATCCTAACAATGAATTTCTGATTTTCTTTCAGGAAAGACAACAACAGAAGGTGTTCCTAGGACTCTTTCTCTTCAATGTTGCTACATTTTTTATCAGTATCTACTTTTTTTTTCGACATAATATTTACTGTGAACCAGGAAGTAAGTACATCTCAAAATATTATCTAATCTAGAAAGTGTCACTTTAGTAAGTAAACTATAGAACTGATAAACGCAACAAGTGTAATCTACAGGTTGCAGGTTCAAGCCCTATCTCTGCCTGCTGTTTGTTTCTGAGTGGCTAAAGTCCTTAGGCAAGATTTGAACCACGACTGTGCCTCAGTCAACCCAGCTGTATAATTGGGGACCTGGTGGGATGTAGGTTGCAATGTGAAGGCTTTAATCCTATGCGCTGAAATTGCTGCAACGGATTGTATGCTCACCGGGGAGTTGAGAAAGACTAAAAAGGGCTGTTGTGCCGTTCTGATCCGAGCCAGGGGTAATAATTGTGAAGCGCTTTGACCACGGCGTGGGAAAGTGCTATATAAGAAACCAACATTATTCATTATTATTAGAAACAGATGGGTTATGCAATGGATTTGAATCTGAGCATTCACTGTCAAGTTTTACTGTTAGCCTGTCTTGTGTTGTAATGTGGGGAAGTATGTCAAGGTTGTGGGGAGTGTTAGCCTAGCCTAGCACCTGAGTACATTGTAACGTGTGATTTTACTTTGCTCACTAACCATTTTTAATACTAGTACTATCAGCGTTAGTCTGTATTCAGATTTTACTCTACTTTATCCGTAATGTGTGAAGATAATGTATTGTAAAATCGGAATATGGTCGTCAGGAACTAGATTATATCAGCGTTAACCTGTAACTTTGGCCATGCCCCCAATGGCCATTATTAGTATGCCTGTTTGCAGATGATTATGTAGTAAATAGCCTATATGTAAATTATGTCACTGTTAGTGGTGTCCACCTGAGTAACAAGTTCACACATTTTAAAAACTATTCACAGTCCAATAATTTATTCCTAGCATACATTCAGTTCAGCATTTAAATTACAACTATTGAAACTTTTGTGAAAGTTAAACTGCTGCTTTCATTCACACCTGTGGACTTGATCACCAGACTGATGTACAGGATTGGTCACTTGACTCAACACTGGAAACATGTGACTGCAAAAGAATGGAATTTGATATGTGTGTGTGAAATATAAAAATGACCCTTCTCCCAATATATTTATGTATCCAAATGTATCTTTTTTTGTTACTCTGCAACAAGGATGCCGTTCAGATTGTTTCATTTTGTTTGTTTTTTTGTTTTTATGTAAATGTCTTTGTTTTGCTGTTTTGTTTCATTCTGCACCAATTATGCAGTGTAAATATTATGTCAACCTATTAAATAAATTTTTTAATAAATTTTTCTTTTCTTTTCTTTTCTTTTTTCAGTCTATACCTTGTATGCATTCTTTGAGTATTTTGTAGTGGTCTCCAATATTGGTTTCCATTCATTAGAGATCTTACAATTCAAGAATAAAGATTTGGTGGCCGGTTTCAGTACATCACTGGCAAAGGCAGACTAGATATATAACCATCAACAAAAAGTACATCGGAGTTGTTTTGTGCTTCACCGGTTACAGAAGAACAGTGGATGTCATTTATGGTAGTGTGTTGCATTGCCTATGCAATCTGTGTGCCTGATATATATTTCTGTGTACTTCATTGGGTGCTGTACCATGTTTTGTTACTTTGTGATACAAACTCATCAAAAATAGGATTTCATTCATTTTACTTACACTTTGAAAACAACAACAACAACAACAACAATATCATACAGATCTTGTTACTTTTCACTGTGATGTGATGGAACATGTTTTTTTCCAGTCCTTCACCAAATAGTTGTTTATATTTAGGATTTCGAACAGAAAATACGGATTATATACCCAGGTCATTCTATGACACAATAACCTGTGTCAACATAACTGTACTCAAAACATGTGTCAAAACATTCCGAATCACAGAAGTTTACCTAATTTTCCATAAATTATGCTTTAGGAGGTATGATTACATTAATTATTATTCCCCAATATTTGTCTTCATTCAGCCAGAAAATACTTGTCAAGCGACTTGTAGTGACAAGGCCCCTTAGGCCACTCATATTTTCCTCGGCTGAACAAAGAGAAATGTTTGGGAGTAATATATATCGTTATAAGTCAAAATTTGAACAGATTTTGAATATGGCAGTAGCAGTAACCCAGATAGAGCCAAAAAAAAATCAACTGACATATACAGTGTGTGCAGGTTAGTGTTCACTGGCGCTGTTTGATACAAACATGTAGAAAGCAATACTAAACTGCACATGCTACAGTGTCTTGCTACATTTTGTCTCGGTGAACTGAACTAACGTGCCACCATGCAAACATCAAATGCAAAAAAATCAAATCTTTGGTGCCACATTTCTGCGTCCAGTTGCAGTTCGTTGAAATGGTTTATTTCGTTCAGACCAGTAAGAAATCTTGCTGTCTTAAAGTTTAGCACATGTAGTTGTTTCATATTGGTTTCTGCTGCTCATATCAAGCAGTGCAAGTGAACAACAACCTGCAACGCGCTGTACATATACAACAAAACTTGAGAACAGTTGTAGTCTTTTGACTTCAAATTTTATACGCTCAGATTACCTAGTGATCGATTTCAGTTTACATTTCAAAATCATACCACTATAATAGTAAAGAAAATTCCTCTGCCGAAAATTCAAATTTAAAAGAAAATATGTGAAATTGTACATTTTATTGTACTTTGTAGAAGAAATTTTGCTATGTATTTTTACAATCAAATAGTAGGTCATGGGTCATATATCACAGGTCAGAGGTCATTGATAGGTCATCAAAGTACACATTTTGATGCATCATTCCTATCATAAAAACTGAACTAGACTGGAATGTATATTTTTTTATTGAAAAATTGTAATTGATTGCAGGGGGCATTCATTTTCCCTTTCATTTTGACAAAGTCAAAGTGAATATAAAAGGAATTTTGAAAATCAGATGAGGTCCAACATCTAGCTCACTCTGTGTTCAAAACTAACACACACAAAAAGTTGTTTCATGGATACCTCAATATGTCTTTTTCTTGGACTGTTTGCAAAGATATGTTTTGTTAACCATGATAGTCTGCTAGATGTGTACAAGTTAAAAAAATAAAATTAATGTATTTGCTCTGTCTTCATGAGTAAAGAAGTCAAGCATGTGTAGCCCGCCCTCACAGTCCATCTTTTGATAAGTACCACCATAACTTTATTGTAATTCATATCACAAATTTTATTAGTCATTCATTTTATGAAATGTCATAGTAATTTTTTTTTCTTGAATTTCAAAAAGTACACAATTCTGATGGGATTTCTCAGAGCATTGCAGTTTGCACAAAGTTTATCTTTTGTATTCAGGAACCTTCAGAGTAAAGTTGTTTGAAGTGTTTAATTTTTTTAGTAAAATTTCTCACTGGCTTGAAAGAAGTGAATGTTGTCTTGCAAATTGTAATTTGTACTGAAATCAAAATAAACGTCAAAAATAGAGACCAATAACATATTTTGCCATGTGTTGTGTCTCACTAAATTACACACTGTATACAAAAAATACTGCCAATGACATTGCAGCACAACTGCATACTGCACAAGTTCAGTTGTGCTAAAATGTTGTACATACAGGGCTCTTTGTTGGTTCCAGTGGGCTACCACTTTCCAAAATTGATAGTACAAGGATGGTGACTAGTTCCGTATACCTGAACTGAAAACAGAGGACCTCAAATAAGAAAGATATATGTGTGTCAGAGAAATACTGTCATGTTGGTCCCTAAATCTTATTTCTGTATCTTTGAAATTGTCACATGATGAGCAGCAGCTCAAGTGGACTACCAGCTGCCGAAATTATGCCAGCCTCGTGTTAAGAATTGGTAGTCTGTAGAAACTGAACTGTATCATTATGCTAGCCTCATGACAAAAATTGGTAGTCTAGACACTGGATCGTACCATCATAAATTTTGAGCCCCGACATCTAAGGACAAAACATGGAGATAGTATATGTACTTGATTAGATGTCACGCTATCCCAGTATACGTTCTTTGGCATAGTATGTTACATCTGTTGACATCGAACCGTCGACAAAAAGGAACCTGTTACAAATAGGGGAAGTAAACAACTGAATTGGATTAATAACACTTGGCACAGTATGTTGGAAGTACAGAGACTTGTATTACATTCCATCATTTGATAAGAACAATTGTATGACCACTTTACATAATAGTTCACGTTCACAAACAAATTTCCAGCTCCCCTGGCATGGCATTTCATGTACACATAAAGAGGCCATCATAAAACAAACTGTTCTTATCAAACCGTGGTGTGTAATACAAGCCTCTGCGGTGACAAGTGTTAGTAATCAAATTCATTTGTTTACTTTCTTTGTTTGTAACAGCTTCCATTTGTCAACGGTCTGATGTCGCCAGTTGTAGTATGTTGTAATGTACAATGTGTGAATATATATCATAAACATGTATTACAACCTGTCATTGACATTCTGATATGACCCCCCCAAGTTTTTGGGTTAATAATATGTATGGTTTTGCGACAATATTATACAATATATTTACCATCAATATAATCACCATCTTTATCAAGGCTCTGTAAATATCTCATTTTGTAAGGATTCCTAGAATCTCATCAGAAATCATAGATTGTAGCCCGCCCTCACAGGTTGTTCTGAAACTTTCAAATGGGCCAAATGTCTCAAGTACTACTACTAGCCACAGAGCAGTTTAAGTTTGATAATATCCACTCTGATAAGATCCCATATTTATCTTTACAGTGGCACAATGTAGAAACATAAAAAAAAACTGAACTTGAAAATCATGACATTGCCCTTTCATATAGCAACAACTGACTGAGACTTTGCTGCCGGTGCTCGCCTAATAGTAAGTTCCATGCCAGGGAAAAACTTGTTACGTGTACAGTAATAGACATTGGAGAGAGCTCACCAAATCCGTTCAAGTTGATACACTTTGGATCTCTCCCCAACGTCTGTGATTTAACTGCCAAAAACGTACCATGAAAAACGCGCTTTTTTAATTTCAACCATAAACGTTAGCCAAATCGTGTTAGCTCGAATAGCAAAAACATAGTACATGTATTTCCGTCTTTGTTTGCATTATCTAGTGTGATGTTGTTTTATGTCACCAGTGCCTCTCGTGACCCATTGTTTCAAATGAGTGTCATGAGTTTTTTTGAATACAAACCTGCTGTTGAACTTGACAAATTTAGTCGTTGAGGGCGCGCAATTCAGTTTTGAACAACCTGTTGATCGTATTATCTTGGCGAAAACCAGCAAGAGAGGTACATATTAACTTCAAGACCCTTTATCCGTAACAGAACTTAACACTTTGTATGTGGTTGATTTCAGTCAATTTACTTCATGTAGCTATAGAAGTTTATCAACCATAGCAGTCATAGAGGCTATCTTAAAATGAAACAAATAAAGGAGTTTGCGAGAATGTAGAGAGCGATGCAATGTTCTATACTGCACATCGTTGTGTGTCGCAAGTTTAGCATGCAGAAGGCTTACATGTACCATGGAAGTGGGTTGGTCATACTTCCATGTATGTACACTCTTCTATGCTTCTATTATTTTCCTTTTAAATAGTTCTTTTTATATATTATTCCTCATAGTTACTATAATTACTGTACTTAGTCTACAAATAGACAGTCTGTTCACAATCCATGGTCTCAAGTGACAGGAAACGACCAATTTGTAAAGTTTACAGACCGCGCGTATTGTTCTATTTCCGCAAATGGAATCATAGACCCTTTCGTGTACGGGCAAGGATGGAATATGGCTGAACGTAAACACAGACACCTTGTCTGTGAGTTGAACCACTTCTTTTATTAGCTGCTATTGGGTCGATGACGTAATGTCTGTGACTCCTCATAGAATTACCACATGCACAGTGGTGTATGTACAACGTCGTAAACCTACAAACCGCTATATACGGCATGGACATCTCCGCCATATCAAATTCGTAACGCAGTTTATTCACTATGTTCTCCATTTTGCCTTGTTTGACAATTGTTGTTATATGCAGTGAAGTCAATGAAACCAATTTTCTGTTTAAATGAAGTGTGATACCCGTTACAGATGACATATTCACAATTTTAGTAAATTTCATATTGTGACTACATTATGCCCTACTTCGACTGAAAGGTCAGTAGACTTTGTCAAGGACATATGGGTCCTACCTAGATCAAAATCTAAGATGCATTCTGCAAAAGAATTACCGAAAATAAGAATTTTGTAAAAGTTTATTTTTTCGCCTGCTATAAAGTGGCTGGTGATGCGAAGGGTTGCCTCTTTCGCATATTATATGTATATATATATATATATAAATATGTCCATGTATGTGTATGTACACGTATATATATAACTCGGTGAGTATCAATCTGATATATATATATATATATATATATATATATATATATATATATATATATATATATATATATATATATATATATATATATATATATATATATGTTGAGGGTAGAAGAAAATCAAGTTGGGTTTTTTCTACAAGCCTGTTTCGTGAGTAAATCACTCGTCAGGAGATGTTGATGTACTACGGATAAATCTTACCACTGACTTCATATATATATATATATATATATATATATATATATATATATATATATATATATATATATATATATATATATATATATATATATATATATATATATATATATGTATATGTATATGCATATGTGTGTGTGTATGTGTATGTGTCTTCTCTTCCCTTCTCTTAGAATTTACTCCTTCTATTTCCTTGTTTAGTATAAATGCTAAAGGTAAAAACAGATTTGTCCAATCATTATAATAAGTTGGTTGATTTCGTGTGCATTGTACACTCGATCGTTCGCATCCAGTTATGCAACACTGTTTTCGGTTTATACAGTGCAAATACTGCTATTACTTATGCATGAGCACCGGTATATTTCAAAAAAGGTAGTAGTCTTTTCCGGGAAATAGAGTTCAAACATTCAAGAAATTAAATGACCTCAGCTCGCAATTGACTGAACGTGATAAGCGCATTGTATAGTCATTATATATATAATGACTTTGTTGTCTCAAATTACACGAATATCTCCATTTCAAATATCTTCATATTCTTCAATCATTTAAACTCTGATTCCAGATCATTGTAATTTTTTCCTCATTCTTTCCTCCTCCTCCTCCCCTTCCTCCCATCCCCCAACGTCTCCTTCTTAAGAGAGTCAAAGTAAAGTAGCTTTATATAACATAAAAAAATAAAAACCAAGCACTGAAGGAATACGATTGAAAAATTAGTAAAATATCAGCCCCATTCATGTAATAATACTAAGTCAGAGGATTCGAGAGAAATTATGAAATCAGAGAAATGGCACGGCAAATCATTCAGCATGATCGTGAGTCCATTGAAGGCAATTATAACTTCAGCAGCTGTTGTGCATCGTTGCTGGATACGTGACTATGATAATGATGAAATCGTACGGGCTAACTCGCTGTTGGCCGCCCCCGCCCCCCCCCCCCCATCCCTACACACACCCCTCCACCCCTAAAATATCATTCAGAGTGAGTCCACTGCATAGTATTAACTGAATGCGTCGACTGTAAGTTTGCGTCGTTGCTAGATACATATGTACGTGACTATTACACTAAAGCGTGTCGCCATTGATTAAATATATATGATTTACAACATGAATATGACCTGAAAACGAGAAGAGTTATACGGTAGACGTGGACCCACCACTGTAAAAGTTCGTAGTCTTCCACGCACATTGCGGATCATATCCCATACTGAGGGTTGGCTTGCTTCTCAGCTTCCGTTCTAGATCTAATTATAATTGAAGGAAACTATGCGAGTCTCAGCAATTTAGGCACAAAGCCAGTTTGATAACATATCAGTGCAAAAACAAAGTTTATTGACACAGTACTTCGAATTCCACAGAGGAAATAAATGGAACATGTGTAAAAGTCGTATGGTATATATGCAAATAACATAAAGGAAACAACACTAAAACATTCTTTTCCGACAAACTTCATCAAACTAGTTTATGAGAGTACGTGGTCACCATACATCAACAAAGCCTCATTAATTCCCTACAGTATAACATAAAATAACTCTTAAATCAACCATACTTCCCTCTAAACATTCAGAATTCACGGTCTATTACGTCACTATGACGTCGTTAATTGATAAAACTGTACATTGTCAAAGAGTCATGGATTTTGTACAGGCTAGTATACGAGCAAAACTCAAGCAGGCACACAAGGCAAAAATGTAAAAAAAAAAAAAAAAAAAAAATGTTTGTTTCCGATAACACGACTTCAAAAATAGGGTAGGTAGGTTGGGGTTTCATTTTATTTTACATTTTCATTTTAATTACTTCGGCCCCAAGACAAGATACTCGTTGGTTACAATACTTCTGTAGCAGTTGATCAGAAAAGAAGTAAATGAAGACAATTATGTGATTCAGAAGTAGACAAACAAAATATGCAGACTGTGCTGTTATTGGCTGAAATGACATTGTTTCTCTCGGGAATGTGATTTAGAAAAAAAGTAATCAAAGATATATTGACCAGAAAATCTACAGAGAAATAGAAGTAAATTATCATAATTTTACCTTTGCATGTTAAAAATGTTTAGGGTCGGTCTCGTTATCGGAAACACACTATTTTTTTAATTTTTCCAAGTTAAATAAAATAAGATCAAACCCGTCTTATTTAAATTGAGTGTTTCCAAAGTAAAATGCCAGTCCAGCTGCATAAATAGAACCCATACGATCGCTAAGACTAAGTAAATCCTGACAGATGGAAAATGAAAATAGATCAACTTACATGTGCATGTTTTTAGAAAATATTTTTTTCGTTTAACTATATTAACTACTACTTGTACCGTCACATACCAAGTGTTGTTTTTTTTCTCTTCGTCGATTTTATGATATCATGTTATTCGATTCACAGGACAATATTTGGGTATATGAAGGACATTTTTGTAGCGTTTTAGCTAAAAATCGTTTCTTTGCGTTATTTCCAACCGAATTAGAATTATTTAAATAACAATGGTGGTATATTTCACAGTGAATGTAATTGTTTGAAAGTTGATGTTTTAACAATACGTAGTGTTGGGGCCACATTTTACAACTGTTAAATGATTCTGATGGCGGTAAACCATACTGTGTGGGGTTTTTTTTTAAACACACGGTCTAAATTTACGATTACAAAACTCGATAAAAATATATTCCAGAAGAATATGAAACGTCAATATTAGCGTTAACGTTAACGAACTATCAATACACAAATATGGGAAATAAAAAAAACAACAACAACGATATTACGAGATAGTACTTCCGACTCGGAGTTGTTAACTACAACCATGTAGATCAACATATGGATGGAATTATAATGCTATGTGGTGTGTGGGAGTCATGGATTTGTAAGGTTACTGGATCAACGTGCAATAAATACGCATAGTGCTATACTCTGTCACTGAGACATGTTATAAGTATAGAGGAATTTGATAGCCATGTCTTTGATACGATGTTGTTGAATGACACCTAGACTTTTAAATTCCAAATTCGAATTTAGGATTAACAAATTCAACATGTGAAAAAAAAATGGTCGCCTAGCAATGCTATAGAAAAAGTTGCCCCCCCCCCCCCAATAAAAGAATGATCCTAGGTAACCTTATATCTCCACTGATAAAATAAGACTTATGCAAGAGTCTGGGATTGAAACCTTGGCCTTTAAATGACATTCGTAATTAAGGTATCAAGGAGAGTTAACGTTACCAGACCGCGAGTGTGTCTGTTAAAGGCGTAACGGCAAACATTTTCAAATACAAACACTATACTATAGTATTGTGCTGACATAAAGTTTGTACATAGAATTACTAAACTTTTAGTAGTAAAGTATTTCGTAAAAAGTACTGAAACCTGACTGAAACCTGACAAAAACATACCAAAAGGTATGTGGATAAATTTACTATATTTGTAAACACTAAACACATAACTGTTGTGTTCTAGGCATGGTTTCTTTGACATTGCGTATGGGTCTATTCCAAAATATAATAGATCTGCCATATGCAAATCCTGATCACACGTGTCCTGATATATTCTTTGGCACAGCGTAATATAACTATTCTTGATACTATCCTTGATCCCTTTCCTCTTTCTGAGTAGTCAAGCAAGTGTATATAATTTCCGAAAAAAAATCTTTGCATTGTTTAGGACTTCCTGACCTTGTGTACGTGTAAACCACAAAGAATGTGGCTGGCCCCGACTCTTGCCCATGCATGTACTCGACTGTCAACAAGTCGTACATGTTGGCAAAATGTCAAATACATTGTTTTAAATGCCACGGGGTTTTAACAAATCTTGTATCAACTGTTGGAGAAAATGTCTGTTGGCCTCAGTACTAACGTGTATAGTTTCTGTTAACTTCAGAATAGAGTCTTGTATTTCTTCTATCTGTTCCTGCAGGGTCCTATCTTCACGTTCCAGGTACTCGGAGCGCGTGCGTAACTCGGTGTATTCCTCAGCATTCTGTTGGTTGCGATCTGTTATGACATTGATGGCTGCTTTAATGCCAGCTAGGTCGAAAGACTGTTTGTCTCGCATATTTCCACGTTCAAGGTTGGACTTTTGTATATGAGCGTTGAAATAATCCGAATCTTGTTGGCGTTTAAAACTTTCTAATTTGATTAAATCTTCGAGGTGGACAAATTTCACTTTGAGGTCATCGTGATCGTCTCTCAAGTTCCTGTACATACTTTCCATTTCTGATAATTGGGTGGTCGTGTCTAGGAAGCATTCGTCCGTATTTTCTCGAAGGTGGGCTATGTCACTTCGTAATGATGATATTTCATCCCCGAGTTCTTTCGTATCCCCGCAACACAGTGACCTTATATCGTCCAGCGTATCATCAATCATGGCAAGCTGCATCCTCTGTCCGTCGGTCTCTTGATTTAGATCAGCAATGTCCTTTTCGATGTCTTTCACATCGTCTTCATGGTCATCCAGAAAGTCTTGGAGATCGCCTTCCACTTGATTGACCCCGTACGTCATGTGAATCAAATCAATATTCTGTTCATAAAGTTTGTCCTTGTTTTTCTCTATATCATCAACAAGTTCATCTTCTAAACCACCTACATCAGTTCTGACTTCGGTCACAATTCTTTCCATTTGATTCATTCGTTCGTGTAAACTCGACATAGATCGCGATACACCTGATTTGATTTCCACAAATTCCTCTCTAACTTGTCTCATTTTTTCGATTTCGGCTCTATCAAGTTCATCGCTCAATTGCACAAGAGATATTTCGTCTTGTATACTTTTCATCAACAGGGCTTGCTCGTTGAGACGCTGTACGGTTGCATGATACCTTTCTCTGTTATTTTTCTTGATAGTTGCAATGTCGCCTTCGTTGTTTTCACTATGTATAAGGGCTTGTTTGAGCGTCCGGGTCAAATGTTCCAGTATGCGAGCTTGTTCTTTCAACCGTTCGAACACAGATGGATCCGGATCTGTTTGTCCCGATACAAGTCCCTCTAAACGTCGTATAGAGTTACTCACGTTGTTGATAGTATGTGTATGTTGTGCGAATTCTTCTCTCAGACCCGTATCATCACCTCCTCCTCCTCCTCCAGTTTTTCTCACCTTGAGGAGTTGGAGTGAGTTTTCAAGAACCTTAATATTGAGTTCTTCAACCTGTGACTCTAAATCCGAGAGTTTTGATTCGAGGTCCACGTCGTAATCGAAATCAAAATCTTGAAACATAAGATCGGCAGCCGAACCATATTCTACGTCATTCGGTATTTCAAAGAGGGCATTTTCCTTCTTTTTGTTCTGGCGACGTGTCTGTATTGCCTGTGTCAATGGATTTAGAACGACGCCATCGGGCTTCTTGGAATTTTCAGAATGATGGTGATCACTAACGTGGTTGTCAGACTTATAATTAAGAGCTGTTGGTACGAAAGTATGTCCCACGTAGAAGTTTCCGAACAGAACAAGAACAAATGTCGAAATAGGAAACATCGTTGTGATTTGGAAGAACACAGTCATATCCTCCGCACCGCTCCCGTTATATTATTTTCGCAATACTGACTTTGTTTTCCAAGTGTCAGCAATTTCAGGCTCTTATTTCCTGCGAAAGTTGGGAGCGTACATTTTTTCAAGGGGGTAAAGGTTGAAATAGAGGGGAAAGTCTAGGGATGAACCGTGATGGAACAAAAGTCTCAGAGTTTTAATTGTGGATTGCTAAGGTAGTGAACACAACAAACTGTCCCTTCTTTGAGTCAAAAAAAGTATCATATTGATTTATAAGAAGTAACATTCATCACTCAACAAATCTGGAATAGTCCCCTCCCCTCTTTCCTTTGATCACGAAAAATGTCAAATAAAAGTGGTAAGTTCTAGATGTCTTGATAGCGTTTCAACTGTATGGATATGGTACTAAATTTCGTAAAAGTCACCGGTTTCCTTTCCACATTACATGTAAGAGGTCACAGTCTCATCAGCATGCCTGTTTCCAATTGGTGTCGATCAATTCTACTATACCTTTAGGGTTGATTATTCTAGGGTTTGGTGGGGAGGGGAGCTATAGCGCTCACTAAAAACCGTGTTGTATATGAAAAAGATACTTGAGAATGCATACAGCTAAGGTTGGTGCGAAAGTGTCAATGATTTGAATTCAAGAGGAAATTGATCGTCAAATGACTGACACAGGGTGAGAAGAAGGAACACCTTCCCAGGTATATATTTCTCTAAATAGAAAAAAAGGGACTAGTTTGATTTTAAAGGTGAAACAACTTAAAAGCGTAAAGAACGACACATACACTCATACATAGGCCTCAAAACAACAAACAAACAAACAAACAAACAAACAAACAAACAAACAAACAAACATTCACAAATGTGCTTAATGATCAATGCATAACATGGCAAGGCTTTGAATAAGATGAGCAACAAGTCCTCCGAAAGTTGAACTGGGACTGTTTCCTTATGGGAAAATGTAACCTCGATATTGGTCGCTTGTTCTGCTGGGAATGTGTAGAGATGTAAAAATCAAGGCTGTAACCTTCACAGCGGGTATGTAGGTCTAGTGACGTCATGTAGGCAGTTACACGTGAAGCAGGATTGTATCATAACTCGCCGGGTTGAGTTGTACTTTTGGGCAAGTGTGACGTAAGCAAGCAAGCAAGTAAACACGTACAGGCGAAACAAACACATGAATTCTCTCTGTCGTCTGCACAACAATAATAAAAACAATATTTCGAGTAACACGAATAATTCAGTAATATCACTGCTTTGAATTAACTGTTTGGAATCTTGAGTTATTAATGAAAGATTAATTGTCAAAAATGTGCATAGCTGGTGATGAGAATGTTTACAAGTAGTTATTGATATACCATGCCATGCTATGCCGTATACTAGTTCGAACTATAGTTTCAGGTGCAAGTGAATGAATGAATGAATGAATGAATGAACTTGAGTATGTTCCTTCTAAGCAACAATACGTGCCCCTATGGTCTGACGTATCACTGACTTCGTTCATTGACCCCCCCCCCCCCCTTGTGAGTACATATGCTAATTTTTGAAAGGAAATTACGTAAGTACTGCATACCTGTGTAAATACATGTGTAATAGCAAACACATCCTGTTTTTACTACTATGTCTATGCACCTGGAGGGTCTATGGTCTATGTTATCGAAGTTGTCAACATAAATAAGTTGTAATGCAGTGTTTCATATTTTGATGTACATCATTCCTAAAGTCTTCGTAAACACATGGTAAATGATAATATGAGAAAATGAATATAAGCAGTAACAATTCATAGCAAATTTAGACACTGGATTTAGACACTGGATTAGGCAGATCATAGAGAGACGGACAGGTACACTACTAGGGTAGGTCCCTCCTTCGATTAGAAGATCGGAAGGGCAGAACGACTAGAACCGGGCGCCCGGGACTGGACGACAACATGCAGTATAGACTATAGCCTTGCCCTTGTGCGGTGTCTTGTAAAGCCTACGGACTCGTCGTTGGTTTTCAAATCTGATTTAAAAAGCTAATGAAAAATGTATCAAGTCTTGTGTACTGAAATGCAATTAGATGGTCGAGGAGGCGATCAGGATAAAAACGTAAACATGTACCACGAAGGTCAATTCAGGCAAAATAACGAAGGTAAAATAGCAATGAACGATTGGCCGACATCTACATCGGATTTTAATCAGATTGATCGAAGCTCCTAGCTTGCCTAAGTCTCGCAGTCTCCTCCAGCTCTCCCCCCTAAAGTGATTCCATATTGTATCCCAACTTTAAATTCATTTCAACATATACTACTAGTGCTAAAATGATTGCACAATAAAGTCATCAATACCATAAATGAGTGTCATTGCCCACAGGCATTTGTTTCCCGAGTTATGGCTCAGAATATTTCTATCAGAATACAATAAAATGACGATAATATCGTTAATATTGACGTATTAAACCAACACTATATGAAAGGGGTAAAATTACACATGTTTCTGTGATCGCGCAGTTTCACTAAATGCGAAGGAAGACACTTCCTTCGCATTTAGTGAAACTGCGCGATCACAGAAACATGTGTAATTTTACCCCTTTCATATAGTGTTGGTTTAATACGTCAATATTAACGATATTATCGTCATTTTATTGTATTCTGATAGAAATATTCTGAGCCATAACTCGGGAAACAAATGCCTGTGTCATTGCCCTAATTCAATGCAAATAATATTGAAAAGTATCTACAATTCGATTGAGCCATTGTTCTTCGATACAGCTGGTCTAGATCTGTAGTTAGTCATCATTTGACACTGACTGGTGATCTTTTAATGACACTGAATGTTGTCGTAGAGGAATGCTATGAGCGAAAGGCAAACTTAATTCAGGACAGCTGATCATGATAGTTCTCTATGACCTCGTGTCACTTAGCAAAACTTTGCTCAAACCTTGAAATCATCATAAGACATGTTAAACTTGTGAACATGACGAATGTCGGAAAATGACTGTCATCGGTGAAAGTTGTTATATACTGTTTCAGTTACAGTAAAGGTAATGGACGAGGACGCAGCACTGTAAAGGAACGACAAAATATGAAAATCAAATAATTCATGCTATCATAGTTTAATGGTGTTTTTTTTAACATAAGGCCTAATAAAAAAGGTTGGGTAGGTAGATTTTTTTTCATGTGTGAGTGTCTAGTTCAGGTAGTTATGTTTTCAGTTGTTTTCCATATGGTCTTACTGGTTTCTTCCCATCAGATGTACAGCCATTAAAGATCGGAAGAACAGTGTTACACATTGTCTTTTTAAGTTGATGTCAGTATCGAATATGTAAAATTAAGTTTAAGGTCGGCAGTGAAAAACTAGGTGGGGTCGGGTAACCGGAACCAAACAATTTTTTTTATGCTTAGTCATTCACTGATATTTATTTTTATCTCTATCATTATACTTACTAACATGGTCTTTTCTGTATGTTCATAAACTTAACTTCATTTGGCAACAAGAAAAGTTGGGCTGACACTGAGGAGCTTTCATTATACTTATCTCCCCTTTGTAAATAGCATAATGTCAGATATATACCCAATGCTGATATGTAGGACATGGTATGATATGTAGGACGTGTAGATAGGTTGGTTCAACGAACTAGAAACATTACTATAATTTTGTTCCTATATAATATACATTGGACAATAAATTTAAGCTGAAGGTCGGGCATCAAAGGCTCGTTGAGTTTGACACTTGCAATATAACGTTTAAGAGAGAACGAGCAATGAACACTTTAATGATCTTTAATAGTCTGTGAAAGAACTATTATACCACATGTACGGTCAGTAAATGAAACGTACAATACACGCTATGGAAAATGTAATAGAAACTTAAAGTATTCGTCAAGTCGATAACTAGCGCTGAATGAATATATCACAGTATTTGTCAAGGTTAAACACAAATATTTTGGTAGCAAGTACTTTTCTACGTAACATATATAGTGCAACAAATATGTTATAATCTCAGAAGTAGTCCCGTCCGTCTGTCCATTTGCTCGTAGCCGTTCATCTAACAATGAGCCGAGTTTTTACTATATATTGCACCACAGTCCCGGTGATAGGGGGACTGTACTTACACAAAGTTGATATCATTCATTCAATTTGTACTCTGTAATATTGTCAAATCTTGCCGAATGGCCACCATTTTTGTTCTATAAATACACAATATCTTGAAAACTCTAATATTTGATTCAAGACTCTAACACCGATACAACTTTGGCTTGGGTACATTGACTATTAGTATTCGAAGACACATGTATTAGGCCTATAACAAAAGCATTGTGTGGTTCCGATTACGCTCGTTTAGTGGGGTAGGTAGATTTGCTGTTTTATTTTTTGTTATATTTTTTTTTCATATGTGAGTGTCTAGTTCAGGTATTTATATTACATTTTCTGTTGTTTTCCATATGGTCTCTGTGTTATTGGTTTCTTCTCACCAGATGTACAGCCATTACAGATTGGAAGTTAGAAATTTTATATTGTCTTTTTTATTAAAGGTTGGTGTCAGTTTCCACATCCACCATTTCTTGCCAGACTTCACACAATTTTCGCATTTTATTATTTTTTTCTCAAATACATAAAAAATTTAGGGTCGGCGTGAAAAACTAGGTGGGATCGGGTAAACGGAACTGCACAATTTTTTTGTAGGCCTTAATTATAAGCCAAGAGTGATATCGATACAAAAAACGCGCACACATTTGTAGTTCGTTAACTGTACAGTTTATATCAGACATTTTTAATGAATCAAGAATAGTCAAGTATACAAAAAACAGTAACACATGCTTTTAAATGTGAAGCAATAACATAATAATACAAGGAATGAGCAGGGTTCGTCCTCAGAAGTGACGACACTTAGTTTCTGGTTTCTAGCACACATGTACATGATGACATCAAGGGGTATTTTAACTCCCGATATTCTCTCCCTATTTCTGTTCTTCACTAACATGCAAATTAGATGTTAACTCTAAAGGATGATTGGTCAATTCACATCAAATCAAATTATTTCAAGAATAACAATCACAAATTTTCATATTCTTTGCACTCAGTTGCTTTAAATTTGAACTTAACGCAAACATGATAAAATATATAGTTTAAATAATTCAGGAAGTTGGCAAAAAAAACTTTGATCATACAAAATTGTGATTGTCGGTATATTGCCATGGATACTGCCTAGGTACAGTATGCCGTCTATGTTGTCATTGGTAACAGGTCTATAAATTGTTATTCTTTTCACAACATTATGGCTCATAGATAGCATGAAGAGCTAACAATGGATAAGTGTGTTAATTCCTGAGGGAAGTACAGATAATGCCAAATTGCATTGTAGTAGAACTGATTATTGTGAAATTTGTCAGATATTGGTGATCAGATCTGAGACATTAGATTTTTGTTGTATCTAACACACTGTATTCTGATCAGATCTGACACTGTATTCTGATCAAAACTAAGACACTGTATTCTGGTCAGATCTGAGAGATTGTATTCTGACCAGATCTGAGACACTGGATTTTGATCAGATCTGAGAACCTGAGTTCTGAACAAGATTTGAGACTGAATTTTGATCAGATCTGAGATACTGGATTAATCAGATCTGAACCCTGGACTTTCATCAGATCGGAGATACTCAGTCTGGATTACTCAAATCTTGAACACTGGATTACTCAGAGCTGAAACACTGAATTAATCAGATCTGAGACAATGGATTTCCATCAGATCTGAGACACTGGATTTCCATCAGATCTGAGACACAGGATTAATCAGACCCAAGAACCTGAGTTCTGAGCAAGATCTGACACACTGGAATTTTGATCAGACTCTAGACTTGTTACACTGATCTGAACGACTTTATTGTTAACAGCCTACAGGTTTCAAACACTTGACTATAAACACAGCCGAGATTGGGGAAAAAATGCTGAATAGGACAATTAATAGTCAAGTATATAACATTATAGAACACTTTCAGATGCTTACCCATTTCTGTAACAATACATTGAGAGTTATCAAGCATTTGAAAAAAGCCATAACATTTCAAAGACAGCCAAAAATCTTACAAACGACACCTTAAAACTTAATTGTATCCATCTTAATCACCACAACAATATTTGGGATTACTTACAATTAGACTTTTTTTTGTTTAAATGGATGTGTACTGGCAGTGAACAAACTGATTTAAAAACCTTATCAAATCTGGCATAACTTACAATGTACTCTGCCAATTAAGAATGCATACAGAAAAAAAAGAGAGAAAACTTTACAAATATGCATCATACAAACATAAGTGTTTTAATAATTCATTATCTCCAGAGTTAATAAAATTGAAAAAAAAAATGATGCAGAGAAACAAATCATGTATTACTTAATAAGTTAGCACCAAACTGATGGGGTAAAATAAACAAAGCTTTGCAACATTATTCTTTGTTTTTCACTGACATTTTAATGCAATGAAAACTCAAGCAATATGTACCGGCTTTCATGGCAGATACAATTCTAGATGACCTGTGAACCAAGTCAAGTGCAGTTGTGAAATTTTCTTACTCAGTATTATTACGTTGTTCACACTTTGCAACCAATGAGTTTTGACATTCAATTCTTGGTACCTGTAATAGAATTTTACCTCACACTTAATAAAGAGAGAGTCAAAATAGAACAAGGAGATTGACTTATTCTCATGTACACCTGTAGTAGTGCATGTGTAGTGCGTGGAGTGGAAGTTACAGTGTCGATCATGAAATCAAATGACTTGTTTTTACGAAGTGCCTTGGTGGTAAAATACTATCCAGGCAGTGAGAACTGGAGCTACAAATTTTGAGTTGGTGAATAGTGTTGAATCATGCACCACTACTATCAAAGTTGCATCCACTTAGATACTTCAGTTATACAAATGTCAATGAGTGGACAACAAATGAAATGTTGTTTTAGATTAACAGAAACTAGCAGGTTTGGTTGACACTTTCCTTGTTTATCACAGTCAAACTGACTTCCTGAAACTTGACAGAAAACCTATACTGGTACAAGGAAGCTTTGAAGGTTTATAAAACTACGTATCTGCTAACTAAATATATGTACAGGTAAACAAAAAATACATTTACATCAATGGGACCCTGCTATGTTATACATTTTATACTAAAATTACTTGGAAAACATTTACTTGACAATGCTAAACCTGATATTGCAAAAAAAAATTATTTGGTTTTCAGCATGGCAGCGTACTGTTTCTGTCTGAACGTTTTGGGGAAAAATATCTGAAACAGTATGTTAACTTTACTGAGACCTAGTCGTTTATATCAAAAGAGTTTGATATATTATTACACTTTTTCTCAACATAATAGTATGAGTCAATGCGATAGCATATAGTAGTATTTGGTGTTATTGTTGACATGAATGCACCCAACACAGCCTAGAAATTGCCAATGGGTGACATTTCTAGCAACTGAGAGAATCTAAAAATTGCCCACATGCATATGCTTACTGACGCCAACAGTTAATCCTGGCTTGAGCTTTAAACTTTGCTGCCTCACTGAGTTACTGATGTCATAGAAACCAATACACATACTAAACCTGTGTATATATATTGTGGGTAATATCTTACATTTAACAAAACTGACATATTTACTACAATCATAATTAATATGACAAGAAGTTATGGCGACACCAGTAGCGCAGGGTTTCAAGCAGCCCTCATAATAAAATTGTTGGTAATGTTTGAAATTCTTACCCTTTTTCTGAAATCTGAAGTGTTAAACATACTCATAAAAGACTATTTTAATTATTACATTATACAAAGATCACAACCAAAAAAAGGATTACTTTTAGGTTATTTCACATAATTATGATGTCACTATTACATCATACTACCACAGAAAATTCATATAACACACATGATTGCAGCTGCATGTGATAAGGCCCTGAACACATACCCTTCCAATAGTTGTGTGCACTAAGGCCCTGAACAATGAATACTATTCTTTGATAAGGCCCTGAACAATGAATATTATTCCTTGATTAGGCCCTGAACAATGAATACTATTCCTTGATAAGGCCCTGAACAATGAATACTATTCCTTGATTAGTCCCTGAATAATGGATACTTCCAATATTTGTGCACACTAAGGCCCTGAACAATGAATAATATTCCTTGATAAGGTCCTCAACAATGAATTCTATTCCTTGAATAGGCCCTGAACAATGAATATTCCAATATTTGTGTATGCTGAGGCCCTCAATAATGAATACTCTTCAAATGTTTGCTTGTGATAAGGCCCTGGACAATGGATACCACTGCATGATAAGGCCCTGGGCAAGGAATATCCTTCCAGTATCTATGTATGTGCACAGGGAGCAGCGAGCATGTAACTGATTGATCGATCGATCGATCGGTTGATGTATTGATTGATTGATTTATTATTTGGTTGAATGATTGATTGATCAATTTTTGTGGTGCAGTATAACTTACGTTATGTGTGATATTGATCAATTGACTCATTGAGTTTTAAAACTATTTCTTTTTCTTTCCCTGGTTACTTTGCTCTCAGCTGTTGATCTCAGACCACTAAAAGTCTGAGGCTGTATGTAATTCTCTCCTTGCTTTATTGACTAAATAAAGACGCCTTGTCCATTCTTCTAATCTTATCTTAATTAAAACACCCCTTATCTTAAAACTGGCAGGAGATCACTTACATTAACAGTTTGCTTTATCTCTCATCTGCTGGGAGATTATCACACTGGACAAACACTCGATCATGCATAAACTAGTAAGGATTCTCTTCCTTACTAGTTTATGCATGATCGAGTGTTTGTCCAGTGTGATAATCTCCCAGCAGATGAGAGATAAAGCAAACTGTTAATGTAAGTGATCTCCTGCCAGTTTTAAGATAAGGGGTGTTTTAATTAAGATAAGATTAGAAGAATGGACAAGGCGTCTTTATTTAGTCAATAAAGCAAGGAGAGAATTACATACAGCCTCAGACTTTTAGTGGTCTGAGATCAACAGCTGAGAGCAAAGTAACCAGGGAAAGAAAAAGAAATAGTTTTAAAACTCAATGAGTCAATTGATCAATATCACACATAAAGTAAGTTATATTGCACCACAAAAATTGATCAATCAATCATTCAACCAAATAATCAATCAATCAATCAATACATCAACCGATCGATCGATCGATCGATCAATCAGTTACATGCTCGCTGCTCCCTGTGGTATGTGATAAGACCTTGAACAGTATATACCCTTTCCATGTTATTACCAAACGAGACTCTGAAATCGGATACCCCTTCGTCCACACTGACATCTCCACTTGTACATGATGATACCTTGAACAGTGAATGCCCCTCTTAATATCTGTACATGATATCGATATGACCCTGTGTACCATGACAGTGTATGGATGTCTACGGTCTGCGCCCACCTTACCAGATATAACCTAACACAGTCAACAAAACTCAGCTGTAAAGTTCTTAACGACAAAAATTGCTGATCAGATTTTGTGACTGGTACCAGTGAAATGCCATGTAAAAGTCACTTCAACTCAATTTGAATTCATGATTGTATGGAGTCTATCTATCTACACACATTTTGCGATTACACATATCTATGGTACATGTCACAAGAACACTATAACTATGATCAGTTTCACACAAAACAACATCACTCCACTGTCACAAAACGTGATCCCCTCTTAACTTACTGCAAACATTTGTACAAATCAGGTATCGTATCATAGCTTCACTGAAACTGCTGCTGTTCATTCATTTCAAACAAGTACAGGGGCTGGCTGTCCCCAAAACTTCAAGTAATATCCAGTGAATACAATATGCAAATTTGTTACAGCTTTTCCTGGCCTGTTGGACCAGATAACTTTCTATGTACACTACTAACTATAAACTGCGTTATTTATGCAGTGTTGTATATGATATTCATTTTTGGGTAGTTGGACAGGGGCGGGGCGGTATCTTAACTTGGCTTTCGTCTCATATATTATTGGCCATAGACTGGTGTATTGGTGGTTGGTAACATCGCACCTGTTCTACTGGCAGGTTGTCTGAATCGCTGGACTTCAGGAATTTATTGAGAATAGAAAATATCTGCTGGTTTAAGATCTGGAATTTCCTCACTCTGTCAACAAATCTCCTGAGGGGCTGAAAGAAAACAACACAACAAGACTTTAAGAACACTGCGATGACAGAAATAATAGCTTGAGTCATGGAGTTTGTGCTATCAACTGTTAAAGGGAAATATGCCACTTCAGGAAATAAACGAGGTATTTCCATAAACTTTGGATTCTGACACATAAATTTTGTTCAGTTGCCAAGAAATACAAAATTGAAACTATTGTTCTTTGAGTAGTACATCATTGCCTCATGGGTCTTAGCAGAATTAATATGGGTTAGATGAACACTGAATATTCATGACTCCTAAGTACTTATTACCTTCAGCAGTGCCCCCTTTAATGGTGATGTGTACTTCCTAAACTCCCTGGGGATGACCCTTTAAACCTTACACCTCAACTCACTGGGGATCATACAATCATTGCAGCCTCTATGAGCAAACAGGACTAAATCCTTCACATAATATCCTCTATCCTACCAGGTCCAAATTTTAATATACATGTACAGCTTGGTTGACTATAGCACAAATTGGGGTTGAAATCTAACCCAAGGACAAGCAACTCAGAAACAAATGACAGTGGCTTGGCTTGAACAAGCAGCTTGCATATACTTGGTCAGCCACTTCGAGCACTTGACCACCATGATTCAAACATAACCATACACCATAACCTTGGCTTTTATATACGTATACAGTTTTGACTTCTATCCTGCAGGGTTGTAAACCAGAAATAGAATCATGCCTACAGATGTTGTTTTTCAACGGCGACATAAAAAACTTGAATGAGTACTCACAATGCCCTTGACCGTGTCCTCTTTCATGTCCACCCTCTGTACTCGCAGGATGTGGTAACTGAAGTCCAGTGCTTCAAATTGTCTTTGCTGTGAGAGTAGAACAATTAACACACATCCAGCCCAGTCTAAGCCTTCACCAAAACACTCTCTGTGAACAGATAAACAACAGAAAATCTACTTAAAATTTTACATACCTTTTAAAACATACTATAAATTGCTGGTACAGAGATTACCTTACACTAATAATAATCAAATATAAACGATGCCAATCAGACGTCAGCAAAAATTTGTGATTTGCTTCGAAGAAATTTTTTGATTCTGTGAGTAGAAATTTTCATTACCAAATATTGATTGTTTTGCATACATATACACTGACAAACTGTACATCAATTGCAAATTTTTTGGTCTTGAAATCCGACAGGGTTACAGTTTTGATTTCATGCAATAGCTTTCATCAAATTCTGATATCTTCTATCAATTCACTGGAATTCGTTTACCTGAACATATAAAGCAGGGTAAAACTTTTAAACACTTCAAAGACAATTACAGAGACAATTTTTTTATCTAACTTTCACTTGGTATATCTGGAGGTATAATATCACAATGTGTGTATTTTCATGTTCTAATGTATTTTAGAATTTGTAAGTGGATTTTTGTGTGATTCTCAGTTTGATGTATGAAGGCCTCAATGGAAAGAAGCCAACCCTTCAATGCTTTGTGTTGTTTGTAACACTTATTGAGTTTTATCCTGAATAAAGATATTTTATAATTACAATAATAATAAAATTCCAAAGTACTAGATTCTTGATAGGTCAAAAGTCTGTCTTGTGATTGTTGACCCAAACTGACCTTTAGTATCTTCACAAGGTCATGAATGTAAGCTCAACATAATCACAGTGAATTACTGTTCCTTGTAAACTAATATTCCAGCTGCTTTCAACTTGTAATGTTTAGACATTCTTTGGCAAAGCAAGGCTTAAATTGACAATCATTTATATCGTACACAAGCCAAGTTGAACATATTCCAACAAAAATATAGGATGTATCACCAGGACATTCTAGTAGTCATGACAACATGTCTACATCATTGTTCTGTGGTGTTCAAAATATGGGTCAAAACAACAAAATTGTCATAACCCCCCCCCCCCCCCCCCCTTCTCAAATTAAGTTTTTGCAAGTATGAATACTTGTGACATGATGTATTTGTCACTATTTGTCATTGGACTGTAAAGATCTCTTCTTTGTCATTTTTGTACTTTGCTCTGCTGAAAGATGAAAAATATTGGGGAATGATAAATAATAATAATAATAATTATTATAATTAATTATTATTGTTCATTCATCGGATAGATCACTTTTATCAAGACATGACACCAACACAACAACCCAAAACTATGGTTTCCGTGCCTTTTCCATCGTAGCACCGATCCTATGAAATGAACTACATTTTTAACATCACTCCTTATTGTTCTATTGAATCTTTTACATGCAACCTGAAAACCTATCTTTTTAGAGTTCATAACGGAATGTAACTTTCCAATTTTTTTTCTGTCTTTCTGCTTTGTAGGGCTTTTTAGTATTTCCATTTTTTATTGTTGTAAGACACTTTTTAGTATTTCATAGTTTGATACTTTTCGTATTTTATCCTTTTTGTTGTGTACAGAGCACTGAGACGTAGTGTAATGTGTTTTTAAGAAATTAAATAATAATAATAATAATCATAATAATAATAATAATAATAATAATAATAAATAAATTATTATGTTTGGTATAATTTCAAGAAAACATTTGTACATGAACACAGTCACCAATGTTATACTAAGATATGTGATCTTGAATTACTACTCTACAATGGAGACATGGTACTACAACTGCTGACATCAGATTGTGGATGAACAGAACCTGTTACAAACAGGGAAAGTAAACAAAAGAACTGGGTTAATAACACTTGGCTCAGCATGTTGGAATGGTAGAGACTTGTGTTACACACCATGGTTAAATAAGAACAGTTTTATGGCCTCTTTATGTGTACATGAAATGACAGGGGAACAGTAAATGTGTTTGCGAACATGAACTATTATGTAAAGTGGCCATAAAACTGTTCTTATCAAATTATTGAAGGCAATACAAGTCTCTGTACTTCCAACATGCCGTGCCAACTGTTATTAATCGAATTCAGTTGTTTACTTTTGAAGTTTGTAACAGGTTCCATTCCTCCGTGCTCTGATGTCAGCAGTTGTCCTTTGAAACTATTACCATTAAAATCTGTGACTAAAAACAGTTGACACAGAATAATCTACTTTACATGTAATCCAGAACTGGACCAGCATAAACGTTATTTTTTTATATCTAGAATTGAGTTGTGATAAAGGGAACTATTATTGGGAAGAAGAAATGTTAAACTCTACAAATGTGTGCAGGAAGCTGAGAGTTTATGAACAGTGAATGGGTCACACAGATATGGATGACACAGGAAGCTAAGGTCAAAGTCCTTGAACACACATCATTTCCTTCCCATGTATACTGTATATAATGGATAATAAAGTGAGACTGATAGTTGTTTGATGTACAGTCATTATAAAGACCATTATAGATGGACTTCATTGGATTGTATGAGGTTAAACCTACCAGTGTTTTCTAGAAAGAAGTGCATATTTAAGTAACGAGTAAAACAGTCCCGATCAATTATTATTATTTTTTGTTTTCTACTATTCTATAAGTTGTGATGACTGCTATGATATATTCAATGTGACACTATATGCAAACATGTACATGATGAAAATTATTCTTTTTTAACTGTACTGCCATTTCTCTTATAGGTGGAACATACACACATGTGTATCTATTAGACACACGTACAAACCACTCACATATCTGCATATACACATAAGCTTGCATATACGCACACATGTACACACACACATATACACACATACATACATACATACATACATACATGCATGCATGCATACACATAAACATACACATGTACACACCCACACATCGCATACACACACATTTTCATGCATACACACATATATATATATGGTAATTTACACATAAATGCACTTGTATGTCTGTCTGTGTGTGTGTGTGTGTGTGTGTGTGTGTGTGTGTTTGTGTGTGTGTGTGTATGCAGACAGACACAGACAATAATATATGTGACGGCATACATGTACTGATACTTTGGCATTCTTTACACTACCTTTGTTATAAAACCCGATGACTAATAATAAGTACTCCACTTGTTACAAAAATTACTGACATTTTTGATAGTCTACTTGCTCCAGGGCCATGTTCTTTCTAATTAAGATTGTCAGGAACTGCAATAACAATATGACCATGTCTCTGGACTACTAAATATAATATTCACATGAGTGGCAAGTTAAGTATTAAATAACAACAGCAAACAATTGAATGTAGTGAACAAACCATTGAGTACTTGCTGTGAGACAGAGTTTGAAAAATGGCATATTTCTATATACATACAGCAATTATGAATATATACAGGCACAGACACATACCTACACATGCATGCACATCTATGCACAGACAGACAGACAGACAGACAGAGACTGATAAGACAGACAGACTCACACAAACACACTGACAGATAGTCAGATGGATGGACAGACGGATGGATGGATGAACTGACAGATAGTTGAGTTCCTGACGACCATGTTCTGATTTTACGCTGCTTTATCTTCACACATTATGTCAAGTCAATGTTGTTACTCGAGGCATTAAATGTGGTTCAACCCCATGCTGGGCAAAGCGCAAATGGCACATGTCGGTAGTAATCCATCACAAATTGATAGGCTGTCGCTCATTAATATTCATTTGGTACAGCTGTGAACCGTAAAAACATAAAAACCGAACTCCACCTCCAGTCTGCTGAAACTAAAATCACATGGGGACACGACAATGTCATCAAGTTTATATGAACACTGTAGGGGGAGCACAGAATTCTGTGCGAGAGTAATGTCATTGACTAGACATAATAAGTGAAGATAACGTAGTGTAAAATCAGAACATGGTTGTCAGGAACTAGACAAACGGACAGAGTCAGACAAACTTTTTCTTCAGCTCTGCCAGACAACTATTTCAACCAAATTTCAAACATAATCTAACACAACCTTTTCATAACCCAGAAATGTGAAAACCTGAATGTCAAATAATTACCTGTCAAATGGAATTTCCCATAACAGTTAATTTGACACTTTTATTTTGAAAAGATGTAAGTCAATCCTGATAAGAAAAAGGTTTACAAGGAGAATGGAAGTGCCACCACATGAAAATAAATGGATTAATTTACACACAAATTGACTATACTATTGCAGCTTTTCTGATCTGCTGAGACTGGCTGACAGACAAGCTGCTGAGAAAGTGAGACCTCTGGTTGTCTTTATCAGTGGGAAACTGTTCCCATACAGTACGAGACTACATATACGTGGTGGGCGTTCGGTATGTAGGCCAACAGCATGCATCACTATTTATTTATACCACCAACTTGATCAAATTACTTTGCAGTTCTATAGTTACTTGTATTATATGCAAGTATTTACAACAAAAACTATCCACATAAAAAGGTAGCACTGCCCTACATTTTACTATGTCTTGCGTTTGAATGAAGACCTCAACTGCTTGCAACTATGAATAAATAGTTTCATTTGTTCATTCTTACATGATGTTGTTCCCAAACTATGGAACAAAGAAGTTTTTGCTTTTGATGACAAGAGCAATTGTTGTCATGATGATACTTGTCAATTGTCTGTACTTGATATAACACACAGACTATAGCAGAAACTTGTGTTTACTATTAGATGGCTGTTCTCAAAGTCGACTTTGAAAGGCTGACATCATGCATGGTCATTTTGATGCTCTGTACAGCAGAACTATATTTGATTGGCTCCAACCAAATCTGGTTGCACTGTGCAGGATATTGGGCAGTTTAGTACAGTCATAATTTAGAAGCCTGATAGGGCTGAACAACACGACTTATTTTTCAATCTATGAAAAACTGGGATTTCATATTTGTGAAATTTTGTGTCTGAGATCAGAAATATTCTAACTATGATTACAACACTATGTATACAGTGAATGGAGTGAATAAATTATTTATGTCCTTCCCTACTATCTAACTCTGTGTATTCTATCTTTCAGGGCATGTTTTTTGGTTCTTTTTGTATCATCTGATTCTTAGGTCTTTCTATACATACTTTACCGTTTATCTGAACTTGCGGTGTATCGTTCTATTTCAGTACACATACATGTACGTTTGTCAGGTTTTCCACCTACACATATCTTGCCTTATATTTTGTAAAAGAATATTCATTCAAAACGTTTTGCAGGTACATCAGGACTGTTTTACTTGTTACTTTTGCACTCGTTAGTATATACAAGCTAATCAAGGAATACAAGCTGGTCTCCTATGAATGGAATACATCATTCTCAATATGTGCCTCTGTGAGCATAACTGTTATTATAGTGTCAAATTTCAGTGTTCTGGTGGCGATAACAGAAACTTGGAAGTTATCCAGCTTGGAATTTACGGGGTCACACTAACCTGTTTCAATAATGCATTAAACCTTATACAAGTCATGGAAATCTTTAAAAAACCATTCCACTAAAAAATGGTATTCAAACCCTACCTGTCTTATCTTAGAATTTAACCAACTCGTATATACTCAGGCAATTTAACAACCTCATGATAACATGCATATCAGTCATTTCCCCATTTATGGCCAAAACAAATCTCTTCTTATGTCAACGGTGCTCAAAATGAAGTTAGAGCACAGGGTAAAGGACAAATGATCAATTTTGTACTCACGATTTTCCGGATTTCTAATATCATTTTCTGTATATTTCAAATAAAGTTTTAAATACTGTTTCCTCTCACTGTTTTTTTCTATTTCCTACCTGATATCAATGTCTTATCTGAGTTTATCAGCTTTGCATTAATTAGTAGCTTGCTAGAACAAACTCACTATTTGCCCAAATGAACGCATTATACCGTGAGTGTAAACATCAACTGATACGACTAATGATAATACACGGAAAGGGGTGAAACTCCAAAGGGACGTGTCCAGAAATTTGCAAAGAAACCAACTTTCAAACGGTACAATGGTAATTCCACAACCAGAAATCCTAAAGTACAAATGAAGGGAACATTGATGAAGTTACAGTATTGAAGCTTGTCTGTAAGTGCCCTAACACGAAACCAGGCCAACACACTGACAATGTACCGATGATATCCGTAAAGCAGGAAGTCGGAAGTTGAAACCTTTGACCCCTGAGTTGTTTATTACTGGTGACATTTGCCTAACTTGTAAACAAATTACCCAGGATTCTCTGGGAATAAACTCGCATTCTGTCAATCGCTATCTTCGCTTCGTAGCAAATGTTGGGACATAAGGAAGGAGAAAAGGGCAAAATACACTCTTGAAATACTGCACAGAAGTCAATACTGTTTCATTTTTGAGTTTCGTCCTACATTTTTCTCATTTTTGTGACGTTTTTGCACTATTTAATAAAAACCAAAAGTGTCTACCGTGTACCAAACGACGCGACATTCTATTTTCGAAAATGTTGATCATGCTGCACGGGTTACATTTTGGGGACATTTCTTCGAATACGTCGGCTTTTAAATATATCATCCATGCTACATTTTTCACGATAGACATTTTTGGTTTTCAATCGTGAATATCTATCGTGCAAGCATTTCTTGGACAACGTCAGCGGTTTAATATGCCAATCCTACATCCATGATCGATCCTACTGAACGACACATTGTTTTGTTCACGCGACAGTCGTTTTTTGGTTTTCAATTGTGTCAAAACTGTCTTTGGAAGCATTTCTTCAAATACGTCGGCTTTTTAATTTGAGAATAAAATAACTATGAATGATAATAACATATGCATGATTTTACCATTTATTTCCTGTTGTTTTGTGAATTCATGAATAAATTAAGTGGCAGGGTGATTTACGGATGTCCTCTGGACATGTCCCCCTTTGGAGTTTCCCCCCTTTTCGTGTATTACCATTAGTCGCATCAGTAGATGTTTACACTCACGGTATAATGCGTTACTTTGGGCAAATAGTGAGTTTGTTCTAGCAAGCTACTAATTAATGCAAAGCTGATAAACTCAGATAAGACATTGATATCAGGTAGGAAATAGAAAAAAAACAGTGAGAGGAAACAGTATTTAAAACTTTATTTGAAATATACAGAAAATAATATTAGAAATCCGGAAAATCGCGAGTACAAAATTGATCATTTGTCCTTTACCCTGTGGTTAGAGCCAGGAGTTGATTGAGGATGTTTAAAACTATATGTCAACACAATAATCTATAAGCTGTGATTACATAGTGTACATTGGCAACATTTGTGGTCCATTAATTAGCTCCACCAAACCCTGATAATAGGGCATAACTGGGGTTGTTCCCTAGTGGTCCATTAACTAGCCCCACCAAACGCAGATAACAGGGCATAACAGGGGTTTGCTCCCTAGTGGTCCATTAATTAGCCCCACCAAACCCTGATAATAGGGCATAACTGGGGTTGTTCCCTAATGGTCCATTAACTAGCCCCACCAAATGCAGATAACAGGGCATAACAGGGGTTTGTTCCCTAGTGGTCCATTAATTAGCCCCACCAAACTCTGATAACAGGGCATAACACAGGTTGTTCTGTATCACACTGATTACATTATGTTTCCATAACAGTTTCACCAGACCATGATCAGTTACTGTTCGAAAGAATTGAACAATTTGAAAAATAGCATTTTTTCCCCAATTTGTACATGGTCTTATACCTTATTCAACAGAAAACACTGAACAGTGTCTGTACATAATGGCTCTGTGGAACAACAAGAATTTTGCTTATCTCATATCCACATTTGTGATGTTATTCATTTATTTGTGGAGTATCATGTGTTCAGTTTTTGAGAAAGGGCAAGGTATATTTCAGAGTATTGAAAACATGTGCATTGTTTGATGGATGCATGCTGAGGGTAAAGGTTGGGAGAAGTGAACACCCAATGTGATGTACCACTTGTTAGAACATTCTCAAACATATTTTAATAATCCTACATTCCCCTCCACTAGGAAATACTGTACTTAGCTGGAGATGTGTTGCGCCAATCATACTGTGGTCCAACTGAGCTGCTGTATTTGCAACGATGTGAACTTAACCTGTGGGTCATGTTTGCAATACTCTTTCCCTTTTGCTGAAAGGTTAATTAGAACTCAAATGTGTTGATGTCCAATATGTCAAAATGAAACTGATACCTCGAAAAATTGGATTTCATCCAAGCACTCAAAAAAACAAAGTCATCCTGGCTTCATTCAGGATTTCATTATGACAAATCACTGAAAAAAACCCCGACAGATTTGAGTCTAGCCCCTTCTGATACAGAGTCAAACTGCTTAGAACTTTAAAAGAGTGTGATGTGATATGATATACAAAAAGTCACTTTGAGGTCATTTGTGTGGGCAGATATGCAATATTTCACTATTTTTGGCTCTGTGCTATCTTTTACTTTCTTGGGTTTCTTACTCTAAACTACTGGCTATGGTGCACGTTGTTGGCAAACATATCACCATCTATTGTGTTATAATGTTAAAAGTTTAAAAGTGACTTGACATTTTCAATAGAAAGGACATGGCCTTGTGGTTTATGTCAAATACAGATAAATAACACAGACAAGAACTTAAGAAGTTTAAAGTGGTCATATGGATGAGGATTGGGTATCTACGGTACTTTGGATTTGTAATTTGTCATTAAACAATTTCATCATGTCGTCCTACTTGAAAAATGAAATTCAATGTAAAATAACAAAGACCAAATCTGTGTTTGTAAATGCTAAAAAATGAGTCCCACCATGTCAATATTTCTTTGTTTCTTTGCACCATGTCTCATTTTATCACCTGTCATTCATGTCTACACAGCCTTCACCTATAATTCTATATCTCCTTGCACTGTGTGTTATTAATTAGCTGTTACGCCATGTCTACAGTACAATCCCTTCATGTCAATGATTCTAGGTTTCCTTCACTGTGTGTGTGTGTGTGTGTGTGTGTGTGTGTGTGTGTGTGTGTGTGTGTCATTTTATCACCTGTCATTCATGTCTACACAGCCTTCACCTATAATTCTACATCTCCTTGCACTGTGTGTAATTAATTAGCTGTTACGCCATGTCTACAGTACAATCCCTTCATGTCAATGATTCTAGGTTTCCTTCACTGTGTGTGTGTGTGTGTGTGTGTGTGTGTGTGTGTGTGTGTGTGTGTGTGTGTGTGTGTGTGTGTCATTTTATCACCTGTCATTCATGTCTACACAGCCTTCACCTATAATTCTATATCTCCTTGCACTGTGTGTAATTAATTAGCTGTTACGCCATGTCTACAGTACAATCCCTTCAGGTCAATGATTCTACATCTCCTTCACTGTGTGTGTGTCATTTTCTCAGCTGTCATTCCTGTCTACATTCCCCTTATTTCTAGGTATCCTTGCACTGTATGTCATTTCATCAGCTGTTATTCATGTTGTCTGGCTAGAGATATTAAGTTAGCCCAACAGCGATAATACAGATATATCATTTCAGCTTTCTGTAAATGTATATCTGATATCAAAGACACCATGTAGTAATTGCTGATTTTCAAATGCCTTACTATAATCCCTCGATACCAGACATGAATAAAAATGTCATGTAATCACTCCCCCCCCCCCTCCTCCACTTGAGCACTTTGTGAATAGAAAATCCATTTTTTTGACAGCATATGGAATGTGAATAATTGAAGAAAGACCAATTTTCCTTATATCTGGTGCCTGTCACATATTTACAGTGTTGTCATGAAAGTGGTGCAGGCTGAGTTCATAAATGTTTTACTTGTCAATGAGAGAAATACTCGTATAAAATCACTAGTGAATACTGAACTATTCTTAGTATAATGTGATATGTTGATGCTTGCCTTCTATGACATAACAACTGTCTTCTGGCGTTGTTAGAAAAGTTGATTGCTCAATAAGTTTCCTTGACATTTTTGTATAATACACATGAGAATGTCATCAGAGAATGACCCATTTACTATATCTTCATAGCATGTTTGATTTCAGTCAATTGCAAGTAATAGTTAAGTATGCTTCAGAATGTTGAATACTGAGAGTACTGTTTAAACACACAGTAAAATTTACACCCCAAAATTTATAACCTCTGCCTGTGCCCCTTCAAGGGCAGTAAATAGGTAAAATTCGCAAAGCATTTTACCAAGCTTCCCTACCATAATTGTGATACCAGGTATAGAAACTAATTCTACCTGATTCCTCCCTGTTGTCAACAGTGTTCCCTTGGGCAAAAATATTGGTTTCACCTCTTGTTTGTCATTGCGTCAACATTTCTAAGAAATGCATACAAGCATTAAACACCTCTGCACTATCTAACTCACTACATACAAGTTGAAAGCATACTACAACGGGTAACACTGAAGTAAAACACTTTCTGTATGTGTGCTACACTTGTTTATAGCATTCATATCAAGAATATAAATATACTGTTTCAATTGGTTTGTTTACAGGCCTCTCTAATGTGGTCAATTAGCAAATGAAACAGTATACTTGATGTGGATGCTATAAACGATTGTGGTACATAACAGAAAACGCTTTACTTTGGTGTTGTGGGTTGTACTTACTCCACTGTGAATTCGTTCGCCTTAAGAGGAAGACAGATAACAAACTGTATAGCACTCCATAATCGGTGAAATTCTGTACATTCATCCACATTCATCACACCATTGGCTGGTGGAGCGCCATGCCACACCATATCATCAAGGAAACTTTTAATCCTTGTTAGTACAATCTCAAACATTGTCAGACCACAACACAGTCTCTCTTTGGTCAACAGATCTCCTTCTCTGCTTATCTGTGCTTGCTAAAAGAGGAAAAGACGACCTTGTAGTTCACATTTGAGAAAATAACACAATGTATCAAAGCACTGAGTATAGTATTAAAATTGAATCATGTTGTTAACATAACAGAGACAATTAGTAACTAAGTACGTAGTGGCTTCCTCCAATGTTATTCAGTTGCTATGGACACAGTCATGGTTGCTATGAATTTAAGTTTTCGTCATGGCTGCTAGAAATTTGAGTTTCTGTTTTGGGATGGTGCAGTGGCTTTGGCCAATGTAATTCAGTTGCTATGTTACAAGACAAGGTTGCCATGACCTTTGTATTATGCTTTTGAACAACAACTCTTGATACCCCCCCCCCCCCCCCCCCCACAAACACACACGTCATGTATGTAGCAGTCATGTTCCTTTATATCTATAACCCCCAACCGCAATGCAGTTGTTTTGTAAGTGGGCATGCCCCAAACTATCATGATTTAGCAGTTGTTATGGGCATAGTCATGGTTGCTATGAGTTTCTATTTTGGAATGGACACTATCTAACCATACATCTCTCCTTTATCTGCACACCTGTCTTCTTGGTTATTACATCACATTACTAGTCAAGTGATGTATAGCCAACGTTGTTCTAATACTCACCTCTGTAACACCCAGTTTCTCTATAATAGGCACCACTTGTAATGGCGCATACTTGGCTTCAAGTTTCTTCATCTTACCCTCTAACTTCTCTCCATCTATCAATTCAAACGTAAAACAAATCAACAAGTCATCATCTATAGCAGTATTTCTGCTAAACTTTTAGACTACGAAACAGAGATGCTATGAAACAGGAAGGGCAGTGTTTTGGCAAGAATGGAATACCATCGCATGATATAAACTTTAAAAAGGCATTTTCATAAACTATGGGTTCTGGAGTCAATTTTATGATTTTACATCACTTAAATTCTGCTCATGCATATGCATGTCTGCTGACTCCAATGAGAAAATGCATGATGTCCATGGCACAGACCCTTCACTGAACAATGAACGAGGAACAAGTTTGAACCCAGTATTTCTCAGCAATCATGCGTAATGTATGCGATATAAAATCATGAAATGACTCTCCAGAACCCACAGTTTATGAAAATATCTTTATTTCCAACAGTGTTGTTCCCCATCAAGGGCAGTATTAAAGTAGGTCACATCTATTGGAATTCCTAAGGGAACAGGCTTTCAGACTTGGGGAAATAGTTGCTGCATAACACATGAACAAACCTTGAGGTAATAGACGTGTACTCGTGCCCTTACAGCTAGGCAATAAGTCTATAATAATACATGCACACGAAATGGGCCTATTATAAGTTTTACTAGATTTCCTTCCTATGTTACCATGGTAACCAAACCTTAATGAAACCACTCCAAAGGGGAAATTGTATACTTTCATTACATTCAACCTTTTTTTTTTTCATGGGGGACCATGGCAAAAAAAACTTTTAGTGAATGAACTGTGATAGCTCTGACCTACTTTACATGTCTGGACATATTTAGTGCTATTGACTAAATTCCAATGTCTGGTTTGTGGTATAGATAACATCAGCTATATAATTAATGATATAATAAGTCCGGATATTAATTTCCCAGAAATTGTTGACCCGTACACATGAACTGCGCAGAATTTGAGTTCAAAGGAGTGTTTCTTTTACAGTACTTGACTCACCTCTTCCAATGTGGAATGAACCTCGAAATTAGAACTTGTGAATTTGCTAGATTTTGTTCAACACACTTTTGAATGAACATATAAGAATTCTTATCTTGTGGGTGAATCACTTGATCACTTGCAAAATGTGGGTACAGGTTGTTGAGCATGTTGTGACAAAAATACATTTTTGGGGGGCATCAAGGTAGTCAAGTGTTTTTTTTCTCAACCTGATGTGATTTTTTAAGGCCACAAAATGCGACTTTAGAAATTGTCTGAATGAAGCCTTCCTAGTGATTGTGATATCAGTATATGAGTTCTGAGGATGTTTGTCCTAGATTGTTACGGGTCAGTAATCAATGTGCATGTTTTTAGCAGTTTGAAAAACACCACAGTTCCAATTTAGTATACATTTGTTAGGGACCTAGACTCACCCTTTGTGGGTCATCCTAATGATAATCTTTTCATTACAGTCCCTCTATACCACTTAGAGTGATTACGCACGGTGATGTATTGTAATTTTCATAATTACAAATGTGCATGTTTGTCATGTTTGTCACTGTTCATATTTGTTGTTTGTTGCTTTTTGTTTGTTTGTTTGTTTGCATTTTCATTTTTTGTTTGCACATAACCATTACTAGCTAAGCCTGGACTCCTTGTGTAATGATGTCATCTTACATACATGTAACCCATGTATAATTATTCAACATAGCTAGAACACGTCATTGTCAACATGGGAAGTGATGAGACTATTTGTAATTCTGAAAAGACAAACAAACTCATATGGCAAAGATTTGATACTATCATATAGCACATTTTGTACATTTTAGTTGATATTAATATCTCCCCAAGGTGCATTATGGCTAAAATACGACTACTTCTATTTATCCAGGCTATTCAATATTAGATAACACATCTGTCTTGCAAAAGATGTTTATTTGATTTCATCATACCTTTGACAAAAGGCCTTGGGATGATGTTTTGAAAGGGAGCAGCATGTAAGAGATCACAGACTTCTTCTTGTGCCAGGGCCTGCTCTATTAGCAGGCAAAACAGGACTGCATTGCCCACTTCCCTAAAGCTCTGAAATACATCAGTCTTCAGTTCGGCATACTGGATAATAGATTCCAGATGGGCATGGTAATAGCCTAGAACACCTGCAAAGGAGAAGAATGTACAAGAATGTAAACCCCTCTGACAATGGCTTCCTGTTGAATTGACCCTTGACCTTTCGTGTGTAATCTGTCCTAGAAAGAAATCAGTCATTTGTACATGAAAAGTACCACTATCTCAGCACAAATGGCTTCCTGTATGGTGACCTTGGACCTGTCTGAACTATGACCTGACTGTCCCTTCTTTCATTTGTCACAAATTGGAACTGTCTGTAGTTTCCAGAAGCACTTCATTTTTGTAATGTTTGAAAATTACTGGCATTATTTTCCTTGTTTCAGACATGTCATCATATGTTTTTGTATAAAAGTCGATTTTCAGGTTGTAAAATGCATAAGACAGTGAGATGGCGTCACATATGAGGTTAATTTTCAAGTTGTGTAAAAAGCAGAATGAGGTTGAATTTGCCATCACTTGAAAAAACTCACTATTGGGAGATGCTGCCCTAACACGAATGTAATAATTACACCATAGCCAGTGGAGGGGATGATTACACAAATGTCCAATATCATTAGCTTATATCAACATGTTTCTATAATAGTTGTCAGTTTGTGTCTGTATTTGCTTCAATGCTGATAGTTGATCTGCCATTATCATATGTAGGACTTCAGCTACTGTGTACCAATTATATCAAATAACAAGACTTACACCTGTTATGCTGTACTCTACGGTTAACATACAACATTGATGACACCTACCTGGAGATCCATATTCATACTTTGGTAGCTTACAGACTTTAGGCATGACTTCCATCAATGTCTTGACATACTGCAGAATTGTTCCTTGCAACTACAAATCACAAAGAATAACAATTTAGTATGCTGTATTATGTATCTAGTTCGAAAAAGATTAAATCAAATAGCCTAGGTGAACACTGACTATCGCTAAATGTAAATTTTGACAATAATAATAATAATAATAATAATGTTAGTTTTTATTTAGTGCATTCCCACTCTGTGCTCAAAGCACTTTACAATTATTACCCCTGGCTTGGATCTATAACGGCCCTTCATACTCCCTCAACTCCCAGGGGAGCATACAATCCAGCCTTTATAAGCTCACAGGATTATTCACATTGTAACCCCTATCCTACCAGGTCCCCAATTATGGACTGAGGGCACAGTCGTGGTTCAAATTTTGCCCTGGGACTTTAGCCACTGAGAAACAAATGGCAGCAATGGGGCTCGAACCTCCAACCTGCAGATTCCAAGCCACCCATCATTGACTCATTGATACTTAATTGCAAAGCCACCCTAACATTAGAAAGTAACCACAAACATGTCCTAAGCTTACAAATACTGAAATAGTATACTGTCTTAGTGTAACCTTTCATCAATATGACATTACCATACTGTACCAGAAGTTTAGAGTACGCACTGTGTATATTGACAACAATGCTTGTACATGATTAGATCATGGTATTCCTAATATTTTTCTTCATTCAGCGAGGAAAATATGAGTGAACTAAGGGGCCCTTGTCACTACAAGTCGCTAGATGAGTAGTGACAACCCTTAGGTCATGGTATAGAAAAATAATGGGGAATATCACCATCCTCAGTAATACAAAAAAAATTGGGAAAAGTAACACTTTGACTCATATTTTGAAAACAGCAGAACCAATGTCATAGACACATGTTGTCGTGACACAGAGACGCACATTGTCATGACATAAAACGATCAGAGCATACATTCCATATTTTTTGTTGAACATGGCTTGTGCATGGTATAATCATGTATGAACGGTGTTATGAATTGTGAAAAGGGATACAGCCCAAATTTAGAGTATTTTGCAGTCAGCTATTAATGAAGTTCAATGGCTGTTTCTGGTATAAGAACTTATACATTGTATATTACATATTTTACTTAATCTAATTTTATTTGTCATATAAATGTCCTATAGGGTAAAGACTGAAGCTGGGTTCGTCACTGGTGCAGAGGTGAGTGTCCTCTTGATGGGGGTCACATGATTTATCATATCTTCTAATACACATATGGAACACTTTTGCATTGTATAGATCCTGGACCTTTTGAGAATTTGACCAGTGACTGGGTATTATTAATCGAATATTAAAACCATGTACCACAAAGCTAGTATTTAGATTGAAATGTTGAAACAATTGCCTGGTTATTAAGCATTGTTGGTCAATGTGTGCCAGAGTTACCCGCAAGGATGCGATTGCGATAACCCAGAAGACACGTAAACCACTAATTTATAATGTAGTACAAAACCACATCTTGTTCCCTTTCAATGACTGCATTCATTTCCCATGAAATTAGGGACAATAATTTACACATCCGACGTCCTTCAACGGAAAAACTTTCACCATTTTGTATAAATAAAATAATAGTCTTAAATGATAACAGATGATGTGTGTTTTGTCTTTGATTAGTTTTTCATTGTCTCTGTGTGCCTCACAAATTATAACTTTTTAATGATTAAGTTGACTATACACAGTACACACAGAATCTCTTTGTCTTTGGCACGCAATCATGAAGTATGGTTTGTTTATCAAGTGTTTAGTTCACTGCTGGCTTTGAGTAGTATCCGTAAGTCACGAAACATCACAATGGTCATTAAATCTCCTAATATATTATATACAATCCAGGGCTCAATTTTAACTACGATGCTCAGATTTTGTTAGCCTGTTTACAGCACTGGCTGACTGACTGACTGACTGACTGACTCTGATCGCTGTCACCTTCTCAGCTTATAGTAATCACATTGAAGTCATTATTTCAGACACACCCCCAAAAACTAGTGATTTTGCCATTATCAGAATACCTGTATGTTTCAATTTACAGAATCAATGTAAATTACACACTTCATGTGTTGTGTACAGGTAGAGAGGTCAAAGTTCACTACATCTTAATATGGTAACCAGCGATTTCTAGTCTGTGTTCCGTTTCTCTACAAACACAAGGTTACCTCTCATAATATTGATCAGGACGCACTCAGTGGAATGCCACTCCAGGAAATAGATGTATTTTTATAAACTCTTGGTTCTTCAGTCCTTATTACATCAAATAAATTTCCAAGAAATACCTGTCTAAATTGAAATCTCACAATAACCCCCCCCCCCCCCCATTGCCTCATGGGACTTCACAGGCATACACATGTATTAGATGCACACTGAATATTCATGACTATTTATTGAAAGATAATGAGCACTTAGGAGTCATGAATATTCAGTGTGCATCTAATACATATGTATGTCTGCTAAGTCCCATGATGTAATGTTGGACTAGTATGAGAACAAGAGATGAAATAGCGTTTCAATTTGGTATTTTTTGGCAATCTTGGAAAATTTATGGGATGTGAAATAATGAAAGGACAGACTTGTTATTTTGATTTTTTGAATACAAAGTCCATGATGCAATGCGTTGTTTTTTCTGGAATTGTAATAACTTCATGACAGTCTCAGAATAATAGGGGGGGGGGGGGGGGGTATCTTTCTATGTTAGTTATTGTCAATTTTTGTTCTGTTTTTTACAAAAAAAAAGTTTTTGTTAACATACGTTTATGTCCATCTGCTTGTGAGGTGACAAAACATAGGTTTTCTTATACACTAATAAATAAGTGTAATTTATATAGTTTGTACAACACTGTTTGAAAGTAACCTTACCCCATAGAATGGCTGTACATGGTCACTTTTGTTTACCATTTAGAAATATACAAACCATAGCACATGTTAACGTGGTGACCATGAGAAATTACATGTTTTTCTATATATTTCCATTAAAGATACATGTAGCAAGATTGTCCTTGACTTTTAGGGGCTGGGAAGATAAATAAAGTCAAAGAGAGACTTTTGTTGATCACATTATTCTAAAACCTGAAGGGCATACTTTCACACCACTATGGAATATAAAGTTTCTCTTTGAATTTGATAAGCAATAATTGGTTTAGCTTTTTGCATTCTTGACCCTACGACACTTAAGTTCACCACACATGTTTGGAGCCATTAACGTTATACGTGTATGTCAGAATCTATACAGCTCAAAGTGAGATGTATTTGTCACTGGACTGTATACAGTCGATTTTACCTACTGGTATACAACAGAGACATTCCTTTTTAAAGGCGTGGGTTTCAATCCCAGGTTCTGACTTATTAGTGTGTTATCAGTGGCACCATGAAGAATAGAAAGGTTCATCCTTTTGTTCTGGGCCAACTTTTTTTCTATGACTGTTTTTCACACCTAATGTTTAAACATAATCTAAACTGGGCCTTTAAATGCCTGGATTCAATCCCAGGTCGTCATTTGAGTGCTAGCTTATCAGATGAGCCATTAGGATTGTTCTTTTGTTCTGGATCAAATTTTTTTTTTAGAGCTCTGCCAGACAACTGTTTTTGACATTTAAATGTTAATCCTAATCTGAACTGTGCCTTTAACTTGAGACACTGTTATTATCTGACTGTTACATACTGTGACATTTACATAAAACTCATATCTATATTATAGTATCATACTAACTGATATAGACCTATGCCTTGAAGCATAGCCAGTGGGCTTCTCCACTGTCTATGGATGAAGTGAGTAAAACACATCATACATATACATGTATATCATTGACAGGTTTATGCAATGTACATTTCATCTATGATTGTACTGTCAGCAACAGCTTTTGGGTAATACCAAAAAAACTAAAACTAGTGTCAAATCATTTACTATAAGTTTGCCTAACTGCTAAGACTACAGATCCAGTGATAATAACATGTGTCTTTATCATTTTATGTGAAACAAATGTAACACAGAAAAAGTGTTCAGATGTAGCCATGTCACTTTAAAAGCAATGAAAATCTTTGACTCCCACTCAAAATATAATCAATTTTAGATGTAGCCATGTCACTTTAAAAGCAATTAAAATCTTTGACTACCACTCAAAGGAAAACCAACTTGTTGATCTCATTCCAAGTTCATACAATTCAGTGAGCTAAATGACTACAGGTTGTTTATCCAAATCTCTGAGATTAAACCAAGTTATTCCTTTCCCATGGTGTCCTTCACCCCAGCACCAATCCACACCAATCAGTGTTGATGTTACTTAATATATACACAAACTACCATACACCACGATGGAATGTCTTCATGTAACTACTGATGAAGTATGTTTCTATTCTAGATAATGGATTACTTGATTGGGGGGCTGTAAACACACACAGTGGGATATGAATGCATGTGGTTTAACTTAATCCTTGCACTTGTCACATAAATTTCTACTATAAATCACGACACCACCTACAGTGCAAAGAAAAAAAAAAGGAAGCCTTCACCAGAAGACTGTACAACTAGTGACTAGCAAGCATTTACAAAACAGAACATGTTACAAACACAGAAAGTAGATAAATGAACTGGATTTATTATAACACTTGGCAAATCATGTTGGAACAGCAGAGACTTGTACCACATTTCATAGATTGATGTAACAATAAGAACAGTTTTATGTCCTCTTTACATGTACATGAAATTCCAGAAGAACTTGAAACTTGTTTGTGAACGTGAGTATATGTAAAGAGGCCTTAAAAATGTTCTTATGGGACCGGGAAATGTAACACAAGTCTCTGTCTTTCCAACATGCTGTTCTAAGAGTTATTAATGCAATTCATGTATTTACTTTTCCTGTTCGTATGGAGTTTTGCTTGTAAATGTTTGCCTGTCCATGGTTGTATACACTAACATTATATACTTTATGATCAAAGCTTAATACTTAGAAATTTGAGGTTGTTATTTTACTTTCTAGTTAACAGTACAGCAGGGTTGTGATCAGTATTTGTAACTAGTCTGTAGGATATGTTGGAGTCAATGGTTTAGAAGCCTGATAGGACTGAACAACAAGTACTACTCGTTTCATGTTAGTGTTCACTGAGTTTTGTTTACTACACAGTAATTGAGCTAGTAAGTCTCTCCTCAATGACAACCCTGCTGTACTCAGCAGTAAATAGTTATCAATCAAGCACAACAACAACAACAACAACAACAACAACAACAACATGCTTTGATTGTAAATGAATAATGTTACATATGGTCTTCTGGTGAATAGCCCCCCCCCCCCCCCCCCTCCCTTTTTATACTGTAATTGACACCTTCATGCAGTGACACATTGTTGCAAAAAGAGATGGAAACAAAACTCACCAGACTTTTCACTATCTTCAGAAGTTCCTCCATCACCACGGCAATACCTTGGTAACCGAGGAGACTGACGATGGCTTGGAAGTGTGGAGCACCTACAAAGTTGCTATACAAGCTGAAGATGTTACCGTATGCACTGTTGAGTACCTGGAATTATTATGGAGAAAAACAAAACAATATAGCTCATTCGGGTTTTAAAATATTTCAAAATACGTCAAATACAGATCAAGATTATATCAGATTTTTAAGAATTGCATAAAAACAAGACTTGTTATTTTATAATTTTGCAATAATTGATAAACTTAGATTTGTGTGAAAAACTTTCCAAACGTTAGTAATTTAAGTTCAAAAATAAAACTTGAATTTCCAGCTACTTTTGAACCCAAGCAGGCCTGGAATTACCTAGTCTATAGGCTATCTGTGACTTCAAATCTCAAGATCTCTCTTCAGCCCATCTAGCTCAATAAGAAATCATGAACTAAAAAGAGTTGGTCATAAAAATGAGTAAAATCACCTAACTGTTAGTAAACATTAACTATAAGTAGTATCCTGATCTGACAAATTTACCATATTTGGACATTACATACCATATTTGGACATTATATATAAGCTGCCCACAATAAACACCAACTTATTTTTGGGCAAAATTCTGCGATTGATTATTAACAATTAAAGACATGATGTTAATGACTGTGGGTGACTTTGTTGAATATTTGAAATTTCATCTTAGCTCCTGATTGCGCTAGACGTGAGAAGAGATTTGAAGCCACAGATAACCTCTAGACTAGGAATTACTTTAATCAAAAAACTGAATTGAATCTGAGCTGTTGATAGCTGAACACATCAATTACCATGATCTACAGTTACAAAATGACACAACCTAACAGTAGCTGATGCCAACAAAGACCATGACAGCATATCAAATAAGTCACCCTAGCACCCGCTAATACTAAATGAGCCATATCCTGACAATGTTAGCGTACTTTGTCACATAAACTTTAAGTGATGGGCTTTGAATACTTCTTAAACAGAGCACAGCAACTGAACAACATGTTATCTATTTTACTTGTGTCTACAAACAACTTGTCAACACTTGTGGTAATGTTTGATTATGACAACTTAATTATTGCAGCCATTGACCACAAAACTCAATGGCTCTTTTGTACCCAGCACTTCCCTGGGCCGCAGAAGTTTTTGTAACGTCCCAATTTGAAAGTAGCCTGGTATGCTATTTGTCTTTACGTTATGACATCTGCAAAGAATCTTTCAACTTTACTTGTAATGTTTATAATAATGACAACTTAAAAATTATTTCAACCAGTCACCAAAACCTAATCGCCCTCTTCTTTTACAGTTACTCTCTAGGCAATAAAGCTTTTAGTAAAATCCCTGCTGAATAAACTTAAGTTAGTTATGAGTCTTTATATTTCATATCTGCAATCAATCAAGTGTAGCTGTACTGTTTGTAATCCTGGCAACCTAAACTGTTTCAACCACCCACCCCAAATACTCACCTGATCTTTTATGCCTTGCAATCCCATAAAACAGTGAAAGTACTGGTCACATCCCTATTGCACACACCTTGGTACAATAAGTGTCTTTATTTTATAAATCTACAAAGTGTTTCAAGTGTAACTGTACTGTTTATTTTCATGAAAATTCTTAACTGTTTCACTTAGTCACCTAATGCTCACTTGTTCCTTTATGCCCTGCAATGATATAGGCAGTGAAACGTGTAAATGTTCCAAATAAATAGCTTGTATCTTTATATGACTTTGCACCCAATACTTCAACTTGGCTTTTAACCAAAATGTTTAATTTCCTTCTTCTACACAGCTACATGTATTTCACAGGCAGCAGTCTTTTAACTTTGTTTCTCAGATAGACACAAACTAAAACTACTTGTATTGTTGTTGGACTTGGTAGATTACACAATTGGCTTCCTCTGTTGTATCATGATGGCATCCGTTGGTTGTACAAATACAATCACCCTGTATAAACATTGGAAGTCCCAAAACAGTGCACTGCAAGTTTATGGAACTAGTTTTAATACACGGAGCTGCCCTATTGAGACTATAATTAAACCAACATCCATTCAATAGCTTAACACTGTTGTATCAACGTTGTATCAACATTGTGTCAACTATAGTTTGTTAGTGCCTATCTTAGTCAACCAAAACTCAATTACCAGTGACATATATGATTGCTACAACTTGAATTCTTTCAACAGCGACCAAATGCTTCTAATTGCCCTCTTCTTTCACAACTACATGTATCCCATAGGCAGCAAAGAGTTTTGCAACATTCCTACTGCATAAACCTTGGTACAATGTGTCTTCATTTGATCAATCCAAAAGCAATCTTTCAGCTTTTTCTTGTAATGTTTACAATCACGACAAACTTAAACTATTTCAACCAGTGACCCAATTCACCCCTTTCTTTACAACTAACCCTATTCAATATAGGCAGGTTATGTTTCTTTGTTTCATAAATCTGCAAAGAGTCTTTCAACTTTGCTTGTAATGTTTGTAATCAAGATGGCTTGATGTTTCAACAAGTTTCCATTGAAACACTTCCCATTTTGTGATCATCTATCACCGAGGCAGCAAAGCATGTTATAATACTGTGGACCTTCGGTAACTCGCAGCTCACTAACTCATGATTTCCATCAAGTTATAGGTGTCACTTTGGCTCAAATTTTCTCTATTGTTCTTTAATTGTTGGCAAAAAAAATAAGATAAGATCACCCCAAAACTCTTCTCTACCCATGAACTCTTCATTTAGGCCACTGTTTCACTTGCTGCATTATAACAGCTAGTAAAGAATACCAATGTTACACAGACAGTGAGAAAGGTGTGACTAACTGGGGACATCTGTACTTGTCAATAGTCTTCAAGTTGGTGAATTGGGTGTTATAGTTCGACAGATGACTTTGATCAAAGATAATCCAATTTAAATTTTAACAGTTTTCTCTGCGGTGGTGCTTTGATTGATAATACACTGTCACTGTAATGCTCTGACATTAGTAGCTTGGTGTTGCTGCACATACTTTCACACGAGGTGGACTAAGTTTGCCTAAGGTCACACGAGGTCGCCTAAGGTCACATAAGGTTGACTAAGGTCAACAATTATTTAATCAGCCAGGTGGAAGGATTCAAGTTGCAGTAAACAGGAACTTGAGTCTTCACACAACAGAAAGTATTCACCATCATGTCTTCACATGACATAATTTCTTGTGTTATCGGCTAACATGGGTACACTCAATAAAATGCTACAGAGCTGAAGAATAACAGTGGCAACTCTGATGTCTAATTGAATTCTAACTATCTATTGTCTCCATAGTATGTATCAAATTTAAGATGACCGATAAGGCTTGGCAGAGAGAACAGCTTGGGAAATCAGCAAAATCAATGTACCGGGGGTAGTATGATTGTAGAATGGGAGAGTTCATGGGTGGGTGAAAAGTTGAAATGGTTCATTTTTGAAATCCATCAAGCCCCAAGGCTACTACAATTGACTAAACCTCAGACCACCATTGGTGGTTTGAAACTATACTTTACCTGCTATTTTTTCAGAACAATGCAAACTTTTATTACAAAGATGTGGATTTGTTGTGTTTCATTTTCATTGTCTGATTGTTATATATAATATTATATAATATAATACGCGCTTTGCTGACTCACAAGTCACAACCCTTGATAAGTTGTGGTTGTTCCGACTGACCCCATGACCCGTGACTTATAGAGGGTTCACTGTATTGAATATATGACTGTGGAAACCAAGTTTGCAGCTAAGAGAGACACAAAATTAAAACCATCGACACATTGATAAAAGCTGCTGAATGGATGTTAATTTAATTGTACTCAATGTAGGGTGCCAATGCTATATGACTTCCATGATCTCACAGTGTACATCTTTTGAGACACCACGTGTGTACACTATCTTGATTACAGGGTGATTACATGTACACCTGTACAACAAAGACACTTACTTACTTTCAATGTGTAATCTATCACATTGAACAACATTTTAATTTGCATAAACCAGTAAGCTGAAAGCTTGGTTTCTACAGTAGTACTCTATTTAGGTGATGTGTCTACTAACCTTTGATCCATAGAGGTAGTAAGCTGCAGCGTGGGGAGGTCTGTCTCTGCCCAGAGGTTGCACATAGGAAAACTTGGTCAGCGTAAACCTGTGTCATAGAAAACAAACAACACTTTAAAAAAAAGAAGTTTCTGATAAATCTGGGGGGTTAACATCTGTGTTTTTTCAATCAACACTGTGATATAGATCCAGGTTTTACCAACACTGCAGTGTTTGGATCAACATTATGATAGATCTACATTTTTCTCAACACTGTTACTGGAATAAAAGTGGCACAAGTTGAGTTTATGTGAATTTTTACTCGGGAGAAAATACTTACACATATAACCTCAATTTAAGCATAGACAGTGGAGGGGAAACGTTCCAGTATGATGCTGATGTCAATGTATTTATACCATCACTGGCATTGAAAGTTGTCATCATAAGTTAACACACTGGAAGGCATAACCATAGGGTTTTGCTAGACATTTTATTCAACTTAGGATAAATTATTTATTACTGGATGCCACGTTTGAGTTCTGGAAGTGATAGTATACAAACTATGCTTCTGTACGTAAAAGACTATAGGTACTCAGCTTACAGCAGAAATATTGAGGGGTCGCTGAAAGACTGTGCATATCATACACATTTTATATTCCCAAGAACAATTTAGATACTAGATACAAAACTGGCTTCCCACAGACCTCTCATTACAAAGACAAACAACACCACACTCCTGTTGACAAGCAGGCATTGTATGTGTACACACACGTCACCACGGGGAACCATGCAAGCAGACTCCAATTCTAGCTAGTTTCAATTTGTATGTGTCAAAATCTGAACCTGCAATGGACAACTTTCAATAGCTTGTTGTGTGTGTGTCTGTGTATCAGTTGGGGTCTGATGGTGTTCTTTATGTTTGTAATGAGAGGTCTGTGGGAAGCTTGTTTTTTATCTAGTATCTAAATTGTTCTTGAGAACATAAAATGTGTATGATATGCACAGTCTTTCAGTGACCCTTCAGATATTTCTGTAATATTTTTTCTTTTTAATTTGTATTTTCTGTAATTTAGCCCATCAAACGTTTAACCTTAGCTAATGCTCCTAAATCTTAGCCTCTCTAGTGGCTAGAATTTGAGACTCCAAAACGATTGCCAAGTATCCGGGGATAACCATTCCCAAGTCATAAATCCTGCAAGTACTCAAACTGTCATTTTAATCCAATTTCACCAACAATGGGGCTACTATACCAATACAGTACATAATATACCTGCCAATATCTACTACGGTTCACTTAGTGACCTAGTTTTTACTGACGGCAATGTGGTAGTTGTAACCTAATCTATAAACTTTAGAGTAATGTACTGTGCGCAGCATGAAAATATACTCAGATGGAATACACATGTTGCTACTATGAGACTACTCATCTGCAGTATTCCAGTGATCTCTTTTGACCAAAAAGTGCATTTTTTTGACCCACTTTTCACACTAAGAATCATCTCATTTAGCCTTCCTTGAACAATTTTTTTTTTGATTCAAACACTTTTTTGCTATCAAATCTGGAATCGGTCATCCAGCAAGTTTAAGTCTTGCATAGACCTGTTGCGGGTTCCGAGATATATTGTGCGTCTCCCCATATAACGTATTCTGTACGTGCAGGAGGGTTTGCACATCTATTCAGACAGGGGAATGGTTGTCATCTGACCGTAACCTGGGTTTATCAGTTAAACCCTTCTCTGTGTCATTGATGATGTTCAGTCTTTGTTCTATCAAATCACTCACAATTCCAAAGGTCAATATGTCTTTCTGTCAGGATGAAAATGTTATTCCAAATGTTATAAAGATAAAACAAACCTAAACACAATAATACAAGTGACATCATCTCAAGCATTGCATCTTGGAAGTGGAAAATTGACTGTTTGGGAAACTTCTCATTGAGACAACCATTGACAACCATTACAAATCATGCCCTACCCAACTTTCATATTGGACCAAACAACGTAAACTCTTTTGAACAAATATTAATTTTAGACTGAATTCTATTCTTTCACCCTTCCCAGCATAGTCTGCTTTTCTGAGCTATTAGTTTAACTTTTCTTAACAAAAATATATCCTTTGCTTTGACTCAGATATGACCATTTGGGGTTTGAAAATCCCAATCAAATATCAAGTTAGACAGGATCAATGGTTTGTGACCTTAAAGTTAAAGGCCCTGTGCAGATAAGGATTAAAATTAGTTGTCTGGCAGAGTTATAAAAAAGTTGGTCCAGAATGAAAGAATAATCTTATCTAATCCTCATACCACCACTGATAAGATAACACTTATATGTGAACCTGGGATTGAATCATGGCCTTAAAGTCATCCAACTACACATATCTGTGTGCACACATCACCATATGTGCTGACACAGACAGACAGACAGACAGATGCAGAGTCTGACTGAGATATATTCAATCTGGCATACATGCAGACATATGTATGCAGACACATACACATGCGCGCACATGTAGACACTCAGACACATACAGACAACCAGATGGACAGACAAACACAGATAATACAGGCACACACAGACGCAGGCACACACACCCACACAAAGACACACAGAAGTGAGCACTTGACAACACCTACACACTATATTACACTACCCTACGTATCATTCAATTGCACTAAAAAATACGCCTCACAATAAGTTTTATCCGTTAAACAAGACTGATGACTTCGCTCACCTATTGGTAGATGCATTGTAGCAATAGTTTGGTAAGAAGTCGTAGTTGAGTTCCCAGAATACATGCAATGTAATCCTGCCATAGGGAGCTAGCACATTGTGGTTGGCTTCTCTGAACATAGACTCAAAGTCACTCAGGGTCAGATGTTTACAGAGAAGTTTGTGTGTCAAGCGATTCACGTCAAGTAATCCTTGGAGTTCCTGCATGTGGATAATAATACATATTTTAAGATTTGAAGTGCTAAGGAAGGTAACTTCATAAATTCATAAATTTTCATTTTCGGAGATATTAGTGCTGAATAATCTAATCATTGTGTGAACAAAGCCAATTTACTGTTCCAAAGGAACTATATTTTACTGTCCTAGAGATTCTTGGAACCATGAACACTGTATATTTTCCAGATATTTCCATATTTGAAACTATTCCACATCCAGTGTTGCAGCCAGCCTTATGAAAGAGTGGGGCATAGTGTCCCGAGACTTTCATTTTTCTGGGTTATCATAAATTTTTTTGGGACATTATAAAAAAAGCGCCAATGGCATTGTAGCACAACTGTACAGTTTCTAAAAATATGTACCCACATGCTGATCCGTGCTACATATTTACTGAATGATTGTGCAGTTGCCTATCCCATCCAACCCTGTTGTTATCTATGCAATATACGCAATCATTTGGCTGTTGCTATAGGCATGGTCATGTTGCTAAACATATTTGCATACAATTTTAGTGTGGGTCATCCATGACCTGTCACTTCCAAAATTGTGGGTCAGGTCCAAAAAATGTGTGTCAAATGACCCAAAAACCCCCTCTGGCTGCAACACTGCACATCAACTGTGTCAAAGCCTTGATCTTTTTGTGATTGTTTCTGTCTGTCTGTCTGTCTGTCGAGTTTGTCTCTCCATTTGTCTGTCTGTCTGTCTGTCTGTCTGTCTAGTCTCTCTCTTCCTCTGTTTGTGTGTCATTCAGTTTGAAGTTGCACTTCAACTACTTTACAGAGAATAAAAATACAAAATACAAAAAATAAGAAAATAAAACAAAAATGTTGTCTTGTACAAAAAAGAGATCTGAATCAGAGTAAGCATGAACAAAATCTGTGAGTGTGTAATGACTCGTATTAGTCCAGTATTTTTTATTTTACCCAATGTACACAACATAAATGAGGGCCTTTGACTGTAAACTGTCAGTCTTGTTCTCTATTTATGATAGATGGCACTGTTTTTTCTGATCACATTATATTGATTTATTACATTTGGTGCTCTCTACTGTTCCTAAAGGGTGCCTTGGCTATGTTTATTTTTTGCAAGATATTGTGGTCCTGAAAGTGTCACTTTCGTTTGTGCTAAATTTCACAACAGTACCAAACTCACTCAATGTTACATACAAGGGAACACTAACAGATATAAGCAGTTTGAAATATATGAGAAAATATTATTCAGCCTTCATCGAGCTACATGTGCAATCTAAAATTTCCATTTTTCATGGTGACATCCTCTAACTCAGTGGCCATAGAGGGCGTACTGTACTCAAACACACAAGGAATTGTAAATTGCATGGTACAAGAAAAGATTAGGTCTTGGACTCACAATAATGCCTGTGATATCTCCACTCTCAAACCGGCTGATAGACAGATCTAATGCTTTCTGCATGGCAGTGCTGATACGCTGCGTAATCAACCTGTTTAGGTCTATCGACCTTCCCAATAACTGTGAACATCAAGCAGGAGAAACCATTTCAAACATGAAGAAGGAACGTGATTGTTGTTCAGTAAGTGTTCAATGAGATACATCATATGAATGAAAATAAGATAAACAATATTCAATAAACTATAAAGTGCAGTCAGTTGTCATGAGAAAAAAAAGGTTCCATCTTTCATGAAATTTCACATGTAACTACATTTTTACCTTCACATTAAGTTTACTTATACATAGTGATAATGTTGCAACTTGGTGAGGGTAAAATTTAATATAAAAATCTTTAAAAAAAACAAATTTCAGAGCTTCTTGAAATGTCACAGGTACATTCAATCTTGCTTAGCAAGTTGCTGATATAATGATATATTAGGATAATGTGGCAAGTCGTTGAGTGTGAATTGTACCGAAAACAGGTTGGCATGTAACAATCCACATTTGCTGCACATAAATGTAGCAGTGACAGCTATCAAAATCTTTTTTTGAACGCCACGAAAAGAGTTTCATGAAGAGATGTTTCGAGATCTCAGTACCTGAACATGCCTCTGTTTCAACAGTGTTTCATATCTGTTGGCTGGTGGGTAAGATATATGTATACCATGGTTTGCACACTCTGCTCGAAATCTCTTGTCCAACAGGATACTGCCTGCTTGTGCTTTGTAGTATGCAAAGATCTGATCACTTAGTTTATACACAAACTGATCAAAGCATAAGTTGACCTGGTGGTAAAGACACAAATGAAATTCAAGAATCCAGTACCAGAATTACTGTAAAAGTGAGAGTAAGATTTGTCCAAAACATGTAATTACCACAATGGGTGGGTGCAACCAGACCTATACTATAAACTTGAACTGGGTCATTTAACTAGCATATGTACATTCATTCACACATACATACATACATACATACATACATACATACATACATACATACATACATACATACATACATACATACATACATGATACATACATACATACATACATACATACATACATACATACATACATACATACATACATCATACATACATATAAAGCAGACACAGAAAGACAAAAAGGCTGGCTAGCAACAAACAGGAAGATAAGCAGGCAGGCAAGAGAATGGCAGAGAGACAAACAGGAAGGCAGACAGACAAAGAAAGACAGACAAAGAAAGACAGACAAAGAGACAGTCCCACAGCCTGCATAGCTACATTTGTAAACACTTCTGAGCCTTATATGTTTGATAGTGCTAGAAATGATGACTCACCTCAGCCTCTACCTCATCATATAAGAACTGTTTCTTGAATTTGGTGAGTGCATAATGAGCACTGTCACTGTACAGATCTAGTGGATACAGTACATATCTAGGGGTAGAAAGAGAAAAACAATCATCAACAGTTACAGTAGATAGATAGAATCTCATTTCTCATAAATCTGGAATTAGTGTTTTTATGTATTGAAGTCTAGTACATTTGAATGTTTTTCTTTATTATTTTGTTTATTTTAAATCTTTTTTTTACATTTTTTTTATTTTATTTTTTAAAAGTAACAAAATTTTTCAAATTTATTTTTAATTTCATTTTTAATTTCATTTTTTCAAAAGTATATTTGTATGTTGTTACAGGCCAAGTCAATTTAGAATTACATTTGTGTGGTAAAAATAGGTGTCTGGCAGAGCCATAGGAAAGTGGGTTCTGAAAAGTGAATACTCATGACAATAGATAGAATGACAAATCAGTCGTTGGGGGCACTGTTCTCACCCCTTTCCACAAATAAGGGGAAGGATGATAAGAACCCCCCCCCCCTCCCCCACACCATGTATTTCATAGTCTAAATATTGAGTGATCCTATCAAATGATGACACCTAATTTGAAAACATGGGATTCAAACATTGCATGGGGTTTGAAACAATATATATTCAGTCATGTAAACTAATCCTTAAGGCTCCCCTTATAAGATTAACACCACTGAAGAACCTTGGTTTCAACAATTATGTACTGCCTAAAATATTCCAATATCCAGTTACATATGTATACATGGTGTTAGACCAAAGTAGGAAAGGGATCATTTTGTGATTTAGAAACTTTAGTAACAAAGATGAAAGTACAACTGGTAAATAATTGGACTTTAATAATCTACATGACTTACTCCATCATTGATGGCTCTTTGGACTCTAGGATGTGATCTGTTAGTATCCATGGCAACGACATCTCAATAGGAAACTGGAGAATAAAAAAACATGGATGATAAATTAACATACATGTATTGTAATATCACTGTACAATTATATTGAATTTCAGTAAAACATACAATCAACAAATCAATAGATAATTGTGGCTGAAACAGTTCACTTGGCTAACTCTTAACAACTAAGCATAACACTTAAAATTCAAACACCAAATTTATGCAGTTACATCAGAGGCTTATCAAATTGGTTTAGAGGAGACAAAGACATCAATCATACCTGTATTCTTTTGCCCATTGTGAGCTCTAAATAAAACTCTCTATACCAAAGTTGTGACAAATCACAACACTGCTGCAGTGCTTCTGTAAACATGATCAAAAATAAACACATGTGAAAAACCATGAATATCATGCCACCATAACAACAGTTAATTACAAGAGTTGTCAAACTATGTGCCAGTATTTAGAGTGTAAAACTTTACTCCATTTAAATCTACTCATGTCCTATGTAATTAATATAGATGAAGTTGACAGAAATATGTTGCAATTCTTACCTGAGAAATTCAGTAAATGTAGATAAAAGAAAGATCTCTTGTGAAAGCTATCTATGGCGTCTAATGATGTTGTGTCTATATCTTTACGTATTGTCTTCTTTCCAGAACCACTCTTATCAGCTATCAGTGATTCTAGCATTGTCCGCATCATATATAACTGCAATACAAAATTTTCAGATTCAGAATCAGATTCAGATTTTAATTGCAATTCAAGGCCTCCAGCCTATCTGTAAAGGAAGTTATACTTCTATAATAGAATAAATAGCGAAATACCATACAAACAATCAGCAATCAAAATTTTAAACAAAACCATGTGCATACACTAAAACACTTGAATCTTAAATTCAAATTTTCTGACAGCTCTGAAAAGCCTTATAAACACGTGTACACAAATTTCTTATAATGACTTTATCTTCTGACCATAACAAATGGTAAAACTTACAATTTGTACAAGAAACTATCATGATTCTCAGTACATAATGTATGAACATGTGTCAACCTGAGGATGGAGGAGGAAGGGGGAGGGAGGGGGAGGTCTTGTAGGCATGCTTGTTTAATTGCTGTATGATGGATTATTCAATGGGAATTATTTGCTGTGCAAATGTTTTCACACAACAACCCTTTTGTTCTGAGTGTCGCACCTTCTGCCATAGAGGGCAGCAGACATGCCTGAATTAGCCAAGCCATGTTATAAAACATGACGTTTAATGTTCATGTCACATTTGGACTATACATTTGTAGTCTACGAGTGGTATAAGCAAGCTTTAGCTACACTCTCATTGCTATACTTTTCATTATGATTCTGTACGAAAAATATTAACATTTAAAGATACATAACCATAAACATTCCCTGCTGTAAGCAATTAAGTGATAAAGTAAAGTGGGCAATAATGATGAATAGTTGTCAGACATACCTGTGTACTTGAAGGTCCTACACTTCTCCTTGGCACATGAACATTATATCCTGTTTTAGGATCTTTCTCTCCCCTTATTGCTGGATCATCTCGTGGCTCCACACCTCGTAGCCAATCAGCACACGTCTCACGTACTGACTTTATTATACTGCGAAGAGGAGTAATGTTGTAGAGAATTAATACACAGAACATTATCATTACTGAGACATTGTAAATCGTTAGATCTTCAATTTTTGGCTATGTGAAGTACATGTACCAGCACCAGTTCATGTGGTAAGTGGAAAGCTAAGACATTAAAATTAAAGTTGTAGTAAACTGAATGAAGTGACCAATTCCAACCACCTATCAGTGTGTGTATGTGTGTGATAGATTACTGCTGACATGCCCTGTTCATCCTTTTCCCAGCAGGAAATTTAGCTAGATTTTCAGTAAAATTTTGTCCGTGTGTGTAGAGAGAGATCATAGAAAATAAAAATGAATACACATATAGTATAGTACAACTGCAGACATCAGACTGTGGACAAACAGAACCTTACAAACTACCTTACAAACAGGGAAAGTAAACAAATGAATTGGATTAATAACACTTGGCACAGCATTTTGGAAGGACAGAGACTTGTATTACACACCATGGTTTGATAAGAACATTTTTATGGCCTCTTTATGTGTACATTAAATGCCAGGCGAACTGGCAATGTGTTTGTCAACATGAACTATTATGTAAAGAGGCCATAAAACTGTTCTTATCAAATGATGGAATGTAATAGAAGTACTTTCAACATGCTGTGCCAAGTGTCAATTCAGTTGTTTACTTTCCTTGTTTGTAACAGGTTCCATTCATCCACGGTCTGATGTCGGCAGTTGTAACTAAACTACCAATCACAGAAACTGATATTTCAGTACTATTCTTACCTTTCTACTAGTTTCTTCTTTTTCTTGATGGCCTGCCGGAGTGGATCTCTGAGATCTAATTGCACAAAGTCTTGTATTTCAGCATAGACAGTCCTTAGCACAGCTTCATTGAACACACTTTCCATTCTATTCATTAAAACCTGTAGACCTTTGATCATGGCTATAACCTCTATCAGGCCAAACTTCTCATCACTATTATAGTTGTATCTTGTTGCCTAGCAACAGAAATGTAAACATTAAGGTAGAATGCACCTGGGAAAGTTATTCTGAAAAATCAAAGTTCTTCAAATCTCCTTGTCCCGTCAAGTCAAAGATGAAATGGGATAAAACCTTTGTCATGAATATTTTCTGGCTGAATGAAGACTGAGAAATAATATAAATTATACCAACATATGCAAAATTTATGAATAACTGAGAAAATTAATGGGCAATTCACATTTTGAGCTCTGCAGAACTAACGACTTAGACACCCATTATCAAGATACAAGCAGGGTATATATCCCATAATATTTTATTCAAATACATTCATCTTGGCTAGCAAGTAGCATGTGGTACAGGTAAAGGATATACACTGAGGTGAGTGAGGGCCGAGTTGTATTTCCTACTAATACCAAGGCTACTTTTGTGGTGATGACTTGACGATATTCATTATACAACTGAATTCTCATCTCTTGTTTTCACATATACCTGTGCATTCCCACTCACATCGGGTGACATTGATTGACAGTTGTCAAGGGCAACATGGTATAAGATGAAATATGACACCTACCCTTTCATACTCTTCAGCTTCTTTAGGGCAAGAATTGGAGTAGGTATCAGCAGGATGAACTAGTTTCCAAGAATACTACATAATACAAGTACACGTACAAAATATGTCAAATAGAGTACATTATAAATGTAGTCAAAGAAAAACAGAAGTGTAAAACTCACAACAGACAATACAAAGATGGGTTTGGTATGCCTTTAACAAATGCCCCAAGAACATCAGGGTCAGCCATTGGGTGTAGCAAGTGTGCTATACATACTATGTACCCGGTATATATGTGATTAACTTTATCTACATGTAATGCATGCATGGCCAATTATTTGAATGGTTGGGTAGTTCTGATTCTCCCTTCCTCTTTACTCTAACGTTTATGATCCTAATGTCATTATTTGTCTCAGTTTGCTTGAATTCCAGAAAAGTTTGAGATTAAGAAAATAACCTTCTTGAAAAACTCTGCTGTGGTGAAAACCTAGTCAAAGACTCAAGTTTGTGTACTCATTTACTGCTATATACACTAAACCCATAATTCTACACTCTTGCTGTGTTTTCTCTGTTTATATACACATACAAGTTGCCTACATCTAATGTAGAAACACTAATTTACAGCTGCACTAACTGCAAGTGAAATGTTGTTTTTTTCTAAATTCATTTGTTCGAGTCTTACTCGTAATCTCAAATACTGTGAACAATATTGAATCACCTGTAGGTAAACATACTTGATAGCTATACACATAATACAGTTATTAGTCAGTACAATAAATCCAATCAAATTGCTTTTTCAGCACCCAGACCCCATCCTACCCCCGAATCACAATTTCAACCTGTTACTGTACTACAGATAAAATTTACATCTACTTAACATGTAATTATTCATATTCTAATTATTAATATTTTAACAATTTTTTAGTGAATACATTGTTGGTTGTCTGGTCTAAAAATAAATAATACTTCAGTTACAGCTGGTGAAGCGTTAAGCTTCCTGGTTCTGTAGGTCTAGTACTTACCAATTCCATAACTCTAGCTGTCCAGCTAGATAACAACCTAAGTCCTCGGAGTGCTAAATCACACAACTGTCTGTTCTCTATGTCTGATCGACTTGTTTCTTTCTGGGCAGTGGTAACAACCTACAGAAAAGAGAGATATACATATCACTATGTGTACACTTTTGACAATTTACTTCTTGTCAACTCAATTCTTCTCAAGGAGAAGTCTCGACGTTGTCTTGACGTAAATGTCTTCAAAACCTGTATTAAGTTGAATGTTTTTCTTGGTCTAGTGAAAACATAGACAGTTGAGACACTCTACTGTCTATGGCTAAACTGTTTCAGTATGTTCAATAAATGAATGTCTTCCTGACCAAACAGGTCTCCTGAAAATCATGACATTGTCTGACAAAGCTATAGAAAAAGTTGATCCACAACAAAGAATAATCCTATGCAGTCCACTAACAAGACACATCACTAATGTGAGAACCTGGGATTGAGTCATGGGCCTTTAAACTTACCTCATTACTATGTCTTGCCAATTCACTGATATATCTAGTATGGTCTTCTCTGATAGTAACCAGCTGTTCTAAGAGATTATACTGATTACTAACACTACTTGACGAACACGTCCATCTTGATTTGTTCTCGTTGTAATTTGGTCCATTCTTGACGTAACTGAACAGTGGTATCTGCATGTCTCCAAACAGTGGCACCACTTCTAATTGCTGAAATGAACACAACGTACATCAATGTCAGTGTCCGCTTGACTACTGAAGTCCGTTTGGCACACAGTGTTGTTGTTTTTTTTGAATGGCTGCACCATGTTTAAAGTTGTGTGTACATTATTATTCTACATAGCATTGTGGAAAACAACCCAACCTATTTTGAATGACACATTCCAAATGGAAGTTTTCGCTTACACAAGTTTGCACAAAACCTGGAATGGATTGAATACATATACGGTGAATATTTACTAATAAAAAGTTCCTTTATACACATAATTTGATATTAAAGCCCAACTGTACAGCCACGACAATCCTCTCAATTCTTCCCCCAGGGGTGTTTGAACTATGTGTCAAATGCCCTGAACGCCTGTAACTTTTCAAAACTGAAGACAACACTTACTGACCCGGTGCTGTGTTTGAAAGCGTTGAACTTTCAAAATGTTTGAACTCTCTGTGTTTATTCACTGACTAACCAACCAACTGTCCTAACCCAACCTGGGGTATACAATTCACCAATCACTGACCTAGGATTGCTTTCGTGTATTCAAAATGAAATATATGTCCTACCTACCTTGAAAAACTTGTCAATTTTTGACAGGTTGATTTTTTTCTTGGAATCCATTTTATAAATATTAACAACATTACTATCCATCAGATACAAACAAAATCCCATCACCTGAAATAAACAATAGATCAAATGTCATCATTATCTAGATACAATGTATAAACAATGTTTCCTCAGAACTCATTTCATAATCTAACCCACCAAATAGAAATCACTTGATGTTTTTACTGTTCTGTTTGACTATCAAACATTTAATATCCTTTTCATAGGTAGCTTAACTTGGGTGCACTGGTATTGCCCTAAAGGGTATACCATAAAATAAGCAGAACTTGATATATGAGTGCCAGTGTGCTCTATTTGGGGTATATTGTAAATTTGTATTAGCATGTATACATGTACTTGGCATGGTTCTTTACTTCCAAAAGTGAAGTGAGTAAAAGTGCAGCAGAAAACACCACAAGCATGGCAACAAATATTGGAAATAAACAGTTTTGCACTCGTATACTTTATGAGGTTTTGTATCACTGTAGACATTTTTTCTGAAACAGCAAATTTCATAACATGACTACGTTCATGTGAGTTTGTGTACATGGACACTCACTCACTCATGTCCATGCAGGCAACAACGTTTTCAAAGTGTGCACTACAGTGTAAATATCAATGGTATACGAATATGCCAATGCAGGTAGTCATTAATAAATATCTAACACTTTAACTTGTTGGCAGAAAAGGCAGCTACATGCAGTACTTGTTGAGTTGTCCAAAGAAAATATAATCTACCCTCAATGAAACAAGGATTGGTAAAGGACATACCTTGAGCAGCATATGTTTCTCATTGGGCAGTAAATACATCTTAGTGTCAAAATGATAGCAACACAGGTTTACAATGTCAGCCAACAGATCTTCATGGCCTGGAATATTCTCTAAGTTCTCTTTCAATGTTTTGGTTATCTTGTCATGATGAGCTAGAAACATGGATAGATTCTGGGATTCTTGGATTGAGGACGGATCGGCCATTTTACGCAGGAACTGAGCAGCTCTGAAAGAAAGACACGTAATAATGTTTAAAATGTTGCTAATAGTAAATACTTGCGATTGTCATGAAAATGGATTCCTCAAAAGTTTCATTCTTTTTTGATTCATTCAATTTTCATATAATTGTAAATGAAAAAAAAATGTGTTGCATTATCATTACTTCTATCAACTCAAACATATCGGTACAACGAACAAAATATTTAATACTGTATAAATTATCTTCAGTGATAAAATAACATCTCTTTACTGTTCAGTGCCCTTTTTCTGTTTTTGCTGCTGTGTTTTTCAGAATTTTATCTATTGTAACTTCCTATTACAGCTCCTTAAATTTAAAACCTGTGAATGTGATAAAGTAAACAAAACTGATTAATTTCATTTTCCCTTGAAAAAAACAACATCCAGAATTATTTCATTTGCCATGACATTTTACTGTGTCTTATACTTTTTATACACTGTTTCAACTTTGATGATATATATGTATGTAACGTCAAATAAGCCCACAAAGCAAATGTGGGAAGATGGCTGCAGCCCATCAAAATTACACTGTTTGATCTTCACCTTCCCACCTCCTTCAAAGGCATTTTTTTTTCAATAATGTAATGCCAAAATTATTATATCAGATATTACATTAATCTTATTCTGTTTTATTATCATTACCAAAAATTAACAAGATTACACAAATACGGAGGTATAAACTGTCAAGAGCATCATGGAGTAAAACTTAAGTTATATGTACTTAAGTATGTTTCACTGTGCCAAACGTTTTTGACAGTATACATGTATTGTTATTTCTGGAGAGCCTGTCATTAAAATCCTTCAAAGAACTGCCCTTTAAATGCACATCAATATTGCACTGGAAAAATAATCATTTACAGGGAAAACGTAGCAAATCTAAAACTACAGATCGACTTTTACTTTCTGAGCTTTGCTTCATATTGTGACAATTTGAGATAATCCCTCACAAACCTAATATAATTTGATGGAGTGCATAAATATAAGTTTCATGATTTATAGCAGCATTTGACAGAATGGAAGACCAAAACACGCTTTTACCTCAAAGACAGGTCCCCAAATGTCTTGTTGCGTTGTGTTTCATATCTCAACATTGTTAGTTGTCTGAGGTGTGGGTCCAGGTTAGTATATGTACATCATAGGAATACAAAACTAAACTGATTTACATGTAATGCTGATTACTTGTCCATGAATTATGTTGCCATGACAGCCAGCTGATATTGTTACTTTCCCATAACTTTTTCACCAAACCTGTCCATTTTTATTTCAATTTGCATTGCTTTATTATATTGTTTTATTTCCACTAATGTATGAATAATAAACATACTTACAGACACTAAAGTTACAATAGTGAAGGACATGACAAATAGCTCTAACAGAGCTAATGAGACGTCATGCCCCATCACTTGATTAAACATTACCTCAATACAGTTTTAAGTGAATAATATTACACTCAGCAAGAATGCATTGAAAAACTTGCAAATTTGAATATTACTTGTATAAAAATTAATCAAAACATACTCATCGGAAAATTGATACATGTATTTTTCATTACGTAAATGTAAAACAAAATAATTTGACTTTGGATTTTAATTTTCATGTCAGAGACAACATTACTGCAGTAAAATGCTAAATTTCTGATTTGCATTGTAACCTACATTCTGGCCATAGATCTTGGCATTCACTAAAGGTCTATGTTCTAACCTTGTGGATTATGAAAACAGACTCTGAGGTCAACTGAGGTCATGTACATGTAAGTATGCAGGCACTGATGTGTGTTATATGGTCATAAGCACATGTAAGTTAGATCAGATTGGACAATGCAATGTCAGGTTTTTCTCATTTGGTTGATGTAACACATAGTGTCACACAGCATTAAACATGTGTTTGACCCTTACAATGACCCCAACCCCAGAATGTCATCAGTTCATGTTGACTGACTAGTACCACACTTTGAGGATAAACAGTGTAAAAAAAATAGGTAATATGAAATGTATATTTATCATCCATGTGCAGGTAATGCTACAAAATGCAATTTTTTTCACCACATACAATGATACAGTGATACACAAGTATCAACAATCAACCAGTGTTCTCCCAAGGATTGATGTCATGTATGGTGGATTGTCAATTTGCATATCATTTAAATAACATCTACATAAAATTTACATAAACTATGAGTATGACACCCATGATAAAGTACATATGAATTGCATCAAACCGTTGAATTATGCTGACAGCAACACGGTACACATATCATGTCAGTTGGTAAGTACATACAGATGTAAATTAGGTTCCATGTAATAACTCACATTTATCATATATGTGAATGGATCAGGTGAAAATAGATGTAACAACATGTACAAGAACATACGATCATAACAGTTTTACAAATACAGACAGTGCATCCTTAAAGTTAATTGACTTGAAATGTTGGTGTTCACCTACCCCTTGCTAATTTGTTTATTAGAGGACAAAATTGAATACAGTACACATGTATCCTGTGTTTGAAAGCAAGTGAAAGCTATATTTCTTAACTCTTTGTGTTTTCCTAAAATCTACCTAGTTTCGGTTGTAGGCAGAGTCGGGTGAAATTGCTATGGGAAGGTTTAGAGAAATACTTGCCATGAATGCTATGTTATATCAAATATCTGATGTTTTGCAATTTATTATGACTATATCAATTTCAGCTTTACAGATGTGGCAGCAGCTTTTAATGAACTTCATGCAAATTTACAAACAAATTTACAAAGGTCTGAAATTTAGTATTAAAATGGATGCAATATAGAGTTCTCCCTAGAAAAATTACAAATGATGAGAGATGCACAAATCCATTACTAGGATGATCATACTATATTTACTACCCATTTCACTTTAGTGTTCACTGGTCCTGTTTGAGACTTTAAAGATACCAAGATTGATGCAACAATTTGTCTAAGTAAATGACGTGAACTAACATGTCATGCACACATCGAATTCAGACATCAAAACATTGGTGGTGCCCACATGTCTGCAATATATACATTTAAAAAAAAATTTCATTTAGACAAAATTTAGCAAGAATTTGCTATCTTAAAGTGTAGACTGAGCAGTTTCTTATTGGTTTCTGCATGGCTGTATCAAAAAGAGGTAGTGAACACTAACATGAAATGGACAGTAACTTCTGTCTGTACCTAATTAATTATTTTTTACAAATTAACATTTATACTGAATTCTGGGTTGGCACACATTTAGTAGTACATGTATTTACTTTGACATGACCCAAGGCATCATTCAGAATGTTTTTTTATCATCTTTGTATTGCATTTGCTCACACAGATTCTCTACACTATGGGATTGCATGTGAAGCATCCAAAACTAGCCCCTAGGATTAGGCAGCGTTTTGAAGCAATTACAATTTATGCATTGATGAAAGCAGTACTTGTTGTTGTAATGCAGAATAAACTGATCAAGTCTGTTTATAAACATGGTAATTTAATCTTACATGTACACTTCTTTATTATATTATGACAAATAAATTATGAATAAAGCTACACAGATGTGGATAACTTTACATCCCTCCTTAATTTTACTTTTAAAGTAAATATATGGTATTATGTGTTTTGAAACAAGAGGAAATGAGAACAAACCAAATATATGATTTAAACACGCCAACTTAGTGATTTTTGGGTTCAAACCTGGAACAGATTATCAAAAATAGAAAATACAAAAAAAATCTGAAATTAATTGCAGTATGACTTTTCCAACTGATATGATGTGTATTATTATACCGGTACCATGAACGAGCCAAGTTGAATAAAAAATATGGAATATATATATCCTGGTCGTTCTATGTCAAGACAACGCACATCTACGTCACTGGTTCTGTTGCATTCCAAATATGAGCCAAAACATTCAAAATTGCCATTAATTTCCCCTTATTTTTCTTTAATATTACAGGTGCTGGTATAATTATGTTATTCTCCAATATTCCACTTCATTCAGCCAGAAAATATTCCTAACCTTAGGGCTGTTACTACCCATCTAGCAACTTGTAGTGACAAAGGCCCCTTAGGTCATTCAGATTTTCCTTGGCCGAACAAAGACAAATATTGGGGAATAACATCAAAGAGTAAAATATAAGTAATCAAATGTGTTTACATACAGTCTATTGAGTAGGATGGTGAAACAAAAGTCAGGTTACAATTGAGAGGCAGTGTGTTCATTAAAAATGTCTGATGTTTTGACCCCTCACAGTGGATCTTCCTCAGTGATAGTGGAAACTACATAGTATTTGTAGACAGTGTCCTACACTCTGAGACACGTTGTTGTGTTATTCAGCCCTATCAGGTTTCTAAACCTTCTGATAGCATGGCACGAATGTTGTATCTTATATCTTGTACACACTAACAGTCTCCTTATAGTGATTGATGTTCATACAATTTTTATTTCTGTAGTGTCTATAACAAATTTCATGGCATTCAGAAGTAGAGGGATGGTAGTAGCAGGATATTTGCAAAGTGCACAGTAAGCATAATTTTTTTTGCTTCGGTGTTATCATGGAAGATAGAACTTATTCTGGTATGACATCATGTACTTGTAAGTCGACATGATACACATACAAGCTGGATTTTTCAGTGTAGCACATCCTGTTGGCTTTTAATATATTAAACAATGAGACTTTATTTCATTTTTAGGCATTGTGAAGCACCTCTGAGCAATGGCATGTTGGATTTTGGCAATAAACAAATTGTTTAATTACTTTATCATTTATCACATTGTGTTATTCTATGCATAAAATAAAAAATTTCCACCATGAAACAGAAAAATATAACTTATTCAACCATTCACATTAATAGCTCGCGCAGCGGCAGCGAAGCTGCTGCGAAGCGGCTCAATGACTAGTATGCATACGCGTCGTATATACTATGCGTAGAAAATTGGTGGTTCTCCCAATGATGCATTGCGGCGCGCACTGACTACGCATGCGCCTTCCATATACTACGTGCATTCTCCACGCGCTACCCTATCATCGTATATCATAGGCGACATAACATCACCATGCATTGCAATATTGTAACAGTAGGCCTGTTGGCATGATTATCGTAACATTGTAACGAGTATCGAGGCATCACTGTACCTCAAGGAGAAATTGTTACACTATTTGGAAGTTTGATGCATGGAGGTAGGCGATACGGACCACTGATGACATAGAGCAGTTTAATTTCCGGGTTGTGGAAGTGTGGTTTTGACATTTATATTGTCGATAATTGTTTTTTACATGTTTTAAAAAGAATATCTACTTTCCTATGTTTGTTGATACAGTAACATTCCTAAATCATCGAGTTGAATTGTCCAAAGACCAACGTATGTTGGTGGAGGGTCTATGATAAGTTGGCTGATTGAAAATGAACAATATTAATCTAACGGCTATGATGGTTTTTGAAACCAACAACTGCATAGAGTGTTGACTTGCTTTACTTCTCATCCATGTCAGAGAATTAGTTGTCATTCAATAAAATAAATTTTGATGGTCAATACCCCTGGAAAATGACCCAAATCAAGTGTGTCAACCCTGGCCCAGGCAGCCGGTCACAAATGAATCTACCCTGCGCGAGCTTATGGGCTTTGCCTAGTTATGATATTAATTTATATTCAAATACTTTATATTTTCCAGTTTTCATGTTTCCATTATTTTCTCTTGCAGCAGCAGTTATCAAATCTTCAATAGGCAAGTTTTGATGTCTAGCAATTCAACCCCCCCCCCCCCCCCAGCCATTGTATAATCAAATTCAATTGTTCCTTGAGAATACCTAGTGACCAGATCTGTGGCCAGTTACTATTCATTTATGAAATATGAATCAATCAATATTGCAATATTGAAATTCTGTATAGTAATAATCCAGATCCAGGGGCATTTCTTATGCATTTATACATGTGAATTTAATATAATTTATGCAGTTAATTTGTATTGCAATGTCAAAATAGTAATATGTATGAGTGTAATAGTAATATTCATACTCATAAACCTAATTGACATGGTTTGCCACTGTAAATACCCTCTTATTGTGTATTACTATTAAGCCTCTGATTATGCAATATATATTTAAAGATTAAAAGCTTTCAAATATCTTTTAAATTGTCAATGTAATAATTAGGAAGGTATGGAAGAAGGTAGGTGATGTCTATCAGTACAACATGGCAATATTCAATTTAATACCAATTTGATAACATTTCAACTTGAAGTTAAATGAGAACAATGACATGAAAGTTAATTCTTACCTTCTATACTGGGCGTAGTCATTTTTTATACTTGACTTCATATTCTTCAAGGCATCAAGGACAGCAAACATATTGAGAAACTTTCCCAGCGTTAAGAGGTACGCCTCTGATACAAAGTCATTCCTCTTTCCTTGATGACATAGACGCTTCACTTCAGCACAGAATCTGTCTACAGCTTTCCTCTATGAAGTATGAATGTATGTCAATATATCACACATTGGGTATAACTCAACTCACTTATTAGCTTTGTTACAATAGAGAGGGTTGGCTGCACATACTATATATATGTGTATTCTATGTATGTAGTGTCAAAGTCAAATGATTCAAAGGCAGCGAATGCATTCTCTAGCAGTTGCTTGAATGTGAAAAGGGTGGTCTACATGTAACTGTAAATATGTGTGAAGTTTTTGTCATTTTCCTTCAATTGAATATTGTAATTTTGATTGATATCAAAGTTTAGAAATTTAACTGTAAACAAATTGTTAGATTTTTTCTTTTAGGTACTTTGCAGGAAAAAAAATGACCAAGAAAGTACTGACAATTTAGGAAGACAACATCATGCCTTCTGAACAGAAGATTCAAATGGACGCATGCACGTTTCACTGGCTTTCAAGTTTGGGTCACTAAAAGACAACTCTCTACATGTTATCACATGTAATCATGCAAGTTTACATTCCTGAGCACACATGCATTCTAACCAATCGTGTTATTAGCCGACATCTACATCAGATTTTAATTCTAGCATACAGTTAAACCTCTCTTACATGTATGACATTAACTGTAGAGTTGTCGGGTATTTTTATGATGTTTGTGATGTATGTATGTGTGTGTGTGTATGTCTGTCTGTCTGTCTGTCTGTCTGTCTGTATGCATGCATGCATGCATGCATGCTTGTATGTATGTATGTATGTATGTATGTATGTATGTATGTATGTATGTATGTATGTATGTATGTATGTATGTATGTATGTATGTCTGTCTGTCTGTCTGTCTGTCTGTCTGTCTGTCTGTCTGTATGTATGTATGTATGTATGTATGTATTTATGTATGTATGTACATGTATGTATGTATGTATGTATGTATGTATGTATGTATGTATGTATGTATGTATGTATGTATGTATGTCTATCTTGCTGTTTTTGTTGTTGTTGTTGTTGTTGTTGTTGTTGTAAATCCTATTTATTCGTTCATGCAAAGCAATATTTTGACAATTATTCTTATCACATTTTGTTTATTTTTCCGCTACCTGAGTTTTACCCAGTATTTTCGACTTAACTCATTCTGTAAGGGTTGTGGGCTAGACTAGTTCTGTAGAACTATTTATACAACCCCACCAGGTCCATGTAATTACTAAATTAATGTATTTGATTGAATATTCTTTGACTTAATTTGATTTATATATTTTGTTAATTTATTTGTTATGTATGGGTTTTTTTCTGGTGAAATCAATAAAATCAAATCAAAAAATCAAACTAGATAGCACTGGTTATGGTATGCAAACTCAATTGGTGTGGAAAAACAGTATTACAACAAGATGAAACTACTAAAAGTAGCACAAGCTGAGTTTATACAGTAATGCAAACTTTATTTTACTTGCCTGAAAATACATAAAAACATGCATCAAACTAAGCTAGTTACATTTGTAATGGTAATACATGCTTTAAATACCATTATAAATTGCCTTCAAGCTGTATTAGCATAGCACAACTGATGGGATGATACAGGTTTTCTAGACACTAAATTGAGATATCAAATCATTTACAAATGTAGATATTTGAATAAAAATTCCTGACTGACTTCTGTTAATAGTAAGTGATGGTCACATACACTTTAATAGCAGTTAATAGTAGATACTACAGGTACTTCATTCAGCTGGAAAATACTTGTTATCTAAGGATTTTGTCACTATTTATCTCTCAACTTGTCATTTCCTTGGCTGAATGAAGACAAGTATTGGTGAATAGTATCTCAAGGTCTACAAAAACTTACCTGAAAGTACATGTAGTTCATTAACTTGGATACTTCTGGTTCCAATACTTCAACTGTCTTATTATAAATCTCAACTCTGTTTGGTTGTTCATTGGATTTTATCTGGATTTGAAAAATGCACGAATTTCAGATATTAGGATACTAGTAGCGGTCTAATGCTGTTGTTCTTATTATGTTTTTATTTTGTTTTGCTTTTTCAATATCACTCATATTTTGTAAAGGATGGAAATTTGAGTCAAATTACTGATTGTCAATGTCTTTACCGGTGATTTGTCTTACTAGTACTATTAAAGAAGTATGTCTTCCTATGTCAAATTACATAACACACTTCAAATGGAAATTCATCTGTGTTGGTAAACCATAGTATTCAATTTGAACTTTTGTTCCAAACACAACTAGAAAATTTACCTGAAATTTTCGACTGTACACTTCAGTCTTTGTCAACAGATTGACCCACTATTCAGCACACGTGACCTTACAGGACACGTGAGCCTAATAAGATGCTATCAAGAAGGAAAGGGTTGAACCTGATGAGGAGTTACGTTCTTATGATGTAACTGCTTTGTTCACCTCAGTACCTATTGACAAAGCATTGGATGTGATATTACATAGACTACAGGAGGACACCACCCTTAACCAGCGAACCAGTTTATCACCCAGCCAAGTGGTTAAGCTACTCAGTGTTTGTCTGAAGTGCACTTATTTTGTTTATGATTGTGTGTTCTTCCAACAAATTCATGGTGCAGCTATGGGGTCACCTGTTTCCCCCATAGTATGCAATCTGTACATGGAGCAATTAGAACTCCGCGCCATAGAAACAGCCCCCCATCCTCCATTATAGTGGTACAGATACGTGGACGACACGCACACAAAACTTAAAAAGTGTCACTCTCAAGAATTCACTGACCATCTTAACAGTCTTGACCCAGACATCAAGTTTACCACCGAGGAAGAACAGGATAGGTCTCTGGCTTTCCTAGATACGACCACAGTTATTCAGGATGATGGCTCTTTAAAAACTAAAATCTACCGCAAACCCACCCATACAGACCAGTACCTCAATTTTTACTCTAACCACCCTTTACAGCACAAACTAGGTGTGATCCGGACGCTTCATCACAGAGCAGATACGGTGATTACCTACAACTCAGATCGTGAAGAAGAAAAGACTCACATCAACCAGGCACTGTATAGGTGTGGATACCCAAAGTGGGCAGTAGATAAAGCCACAGTCATCCAGCCTCAAAAGTCAAAGACCATCCGTAAGAAGGAACAACCAAGTAAGGGTTTAGTGGTCCTACCTTACATCAAGGACACTTCAGAGGCACTAAAAAGAATCTTTACTGCTTACGGTATAAACACCTGCATCAAGCCCACTAAAACCTTGCGGCAATTATTGGTGTCTCCAAAGGACAAGACTAAAAAGGAACATGTATGTGGAGTAGTGTACCAAATTCCTTGCCAGGGCCAGACCAACACAGGCCAATGCAAAGATTCATATATAGGGGAAACTGAGAGATCACTCAAGACCAGATTTTTGGAACACAGAAGACCTAGTTCCAGCACATCAGAGGTCTCCCAACACATCCACATTGAATCACCCGGTCACTCGGTTAACATAAATGAAGTGAAGATACTGGACACTGAAACCAGATATTTTGAACGGGGAGTGAAAGAAGCTATTTACATCCGAGCACTCAAACCATCACTAAACAGAGACGGGGGACGATACAAACTTCCAGGCACCTTTGACCCCTTATTAGGCTCACGTGTCCTGTAAGGTCACGTGTGCTGAATAGTGGGTCAATCTGTTGACAAAGACTGAAGTGTACAGTCGAACATTTCAGGTAAATTTTCTAGTTGTGTTTGGAACAAAAGTTCAAATTGAATACTACATAACACACTGGTCATTCAAATATTTTACATATGCACAAATTCAACAACCTAGCACTGAGGGCGCTGTTTGGAATAGAAACTCATATTTGTGTATACTGGTATTACACTTTAGCACATAGTTGCTAACAACATGAGATGAAATTGTTGACAGATACTAATAATGTCAAAAAGATAGAAGAGTGGATTTCAAAGTATTGTTTGTAAAAATTTGAGCATTATCTTTTGGCAATAAAGAGTGAAAGTTGGGATGTATACTTGTTCATACGTATATATGGACAACACAACCTACTGATACATGTACACAGCCTATACCGAGTAATCATTGAGATACTTGTGATGTAAAAAGAGGACTGTCTCTTTTAAATATTAGAATTGAGAATAAAATCACAGCACTTCTATGATCATATTATCTGATCTAAACAGGTGAGTGAAGTTATTCTGTAAGTGAACATATGTAGATTTTGCTTACAGCTGGGATAGCCCTGGCACAGCTTCTCCAGGTATACAACATAACAGCATATTCATTGCCTTCTTCCAACATCTCATTCTGAAAGACAGAACACGAAAACCAATCAAAACTTACTAATGCTCCTAGTGTTTACACCTGTGATGCCCACTTTCTGGTATCCTCTATCTAGTTACAAATTGTAATACAATGCTTACACATGTCATATTCTGAATGCAAATTACAAAATCTCAGCCCACATAACATCTCTGCAAACTTCTGACATACATCATGAAGTACAAACCCAGCATATACATGTAAATTTCTTTGTTCTACAAAATGCATCAAATTTATTCTGAAATCCATATACATGTAAATTACTTTGCTCTATAAAATGAATTCATTTCAATGATTTTATAACCCAACAATGATTTTGGATGCTACATATTAAAAGTTGATCAGTGAATAAAATATGCCGTCTTTCAAAAAATAAAGTTTCTGCCTGATTAATCAGACAAGTATACATTGTGAATACCCTTCCAGTTTTTTGCATAGTGCTAACCTTGGGCTAGCCCCATGTTACCATACAGCTGGTGAAGGTATTAAGTTAACCACAGTTCATTCTATGATAGATGGACTGTGGTTTACCAATTGCTAACACATGCTGATCAGGTGTTAGAGCCAGCCAAGTATTAGCACTAAGCTACAAATGTAGTCCTATACTAGTCCAATCAGACAGTGAATCTCGATCTAAACTGTATATGGTAAATGCAAGATTGTTTTTGAATAACACAAAATTCACTCATTTGACTATTCAGAGTTGCAGATGACTCTTTGTACTCACAAGATTATGCTTTGCATTCAGAAAATGACACTATTAAAGGGAAGGTAAATTAATACGAGTAGTACATGTAGTTAGCCCTGATGTTGCGGCCCTGACTTACCAGTTTTTCATTTGGTACAGAATATTACACCTTCACAAATCTTACCTGATGACATGTTATGACATTACTGCAGCTGCTTGTCAAATGATGTACAAGATCACCTACCCAGCATAGTGATTGCTAGCCTTTACCCAGCATTGGCCTTGCTAAATTTCATAAACTGTTCATTAAACTCTGTGTATGTATAACTTCCATGCCAAAACTGGCACCTGGATTATTTCATTGAGGCTTCTTTCTCTACAAATTGTAAGTTCTACAGTAGGTGACACACTCAAACGTTGGGAATGAGGAAATTCTGCATGTCTGTACTGGTAATAACATTTGTCATGATACTGGCAGAGAAAAGTATTTCCAAACTTGTGGTTGGAATCTGATCAAAGACACTATATAATCCAGGTCAGCAATACTAGTATTTTCTCTAACTATAGTTGGAATTTCGAATATACTTTTTTCCGCATGTATTGTAATAAATGTTGTCATATCATTGGTAGAGGCAATTATTTTCCAAACTTTGGATGGAATCTGGTCTGTGATACTACAGTGTACCAGTCAACAATACTAGTATTTTCTCAAACTATACTTTTGGGATCGCCAATATTTCTTTTTGCATGTACCATAATAATTTTTTGTTATACTACTCGCAGAGGCTTAATTTTCACAAAAATTTTGGAATATGGCCTGTGATACTTTAGAATCCATTCAGCAATACCAGTATTTTAGCAACTGCGTTGGGAGGTCTAATATTTTTCTCCTGTATTTGTGTATGATATCAAATATTCCACTCACTGGATTGGCTAGACTGAAAAATTTCCACGCCATTGTTGCATTCCTATTAACCGCAGGTAACGAGTGATGGCATTTTATGATTGTTCATTATAATTCAATTGTCATTATTACATCAGGACTACCTACATGTATTACGTGCCTATAATCACAATAACAACATACCATAAGTGTATACAAAACTATCAATCACTGTGCTGGCATAAGCCGGGTGTCAAAACGGTCACTATAAAAAAGGTGTATTAAAATGCGTACAAAATATTTATTGCGCAGCCAATGCTTAAGAGTAAAGGCTAACAAAACTCCCATGCAATATAATAGGATATATTACAACATTGAAAAAATCGCCAAACCATTCATAAAATACATGTACACTGCTCCAAAGCAGTAGGTTCATAAAAGGCGTGTGAAATATGCCTGAAAAGAAACTTAGCATGCAAAAATAAAAATATATTAGCGTGTGTGTTTGTCAACCTGTTTTTTTTTTACGAAAAACATGTCATGCTGGATATTCCTTCACTTCTTCCTGCACATTATATTATACTGAGTTTAAATTAATGGCTGCAACGTTGACAACAAAACACAAAATGGGGGGGCAGAGATTACATTTAAATTATACCTATCAATAACCAAGAACATAAAATACTAATGAGATGTCATGCAAGCACCGCTTAGGAATTATTACATTTGATTTGCAACTTGTACAAAGTTAAACACTGACTTTTAAAGATAAATAAGGCTAATAGCCTGGCTTCAGACTACATATTCGTGCATACACTTGAAGTCTAGAAATGAGGACTATGGCTTTTGAATTTTGTACAAAGTTCTACATTTGTAGCTGACTGAAATTTTGAATAACCATATTACATTATATTAGTACAGGTTAACCCTTTTACCATAATCGTAAGTTCTGATGTTACACATCAATATACTAATCTAATTTGAATATGAATATGAATACATATGAATACATAAGTGGACAAAAATGACTGAATATGACTATGAATGTGAATATGAATATAAAAATGAATATGAATATGGATATGGATACGAATACAAATTATTAGTTTATTAAAGACTATGGCCATTAATGCTGAGCCTCATGAAAATTTTGAATGAATGAATGAATGAATGAATGATGATGAATGAATGAATGAATGAATGAATACCATATACCAAAGGCTGAAGCCAGGCTGATTATTTGAAGACAAAACTTTTTTTTCCAGGTGTAGTGCAGGGAGACAGCTTTTTGTCACATAAGAAAGTAAGGAATATTGAGGATTATTTCAGGGCGTGCATTTTGCAGAAGAGCCACTCTACATACACCATTTAGTTGAGAGGGAATGCTGGATATGAAAAAGTGATGGCGACGCAGGTCACAACATGGAAAAAAACAGGATAACATTACAGGGGAGAGAAAAAAGTTGAGTACAGTGGTAGCTGCATCATGTAAAGTATTACCTCCAAGAGACATCCTGTATGTAGCTGCAACATTATTGGTGGAAATAGTGAGATTTAAGAATAGAATTATGAAAGTTTAAACACTCCAATTACACTGGTGTACTTTAGACTTGCATATGTGGATTCAGTGATAGGTACTTTATGTGTTGGATACGCCATATTCCGGGTTATCAGAAAAAAACAAAAGACTGTATAGTTTGGCCACTGAGGGTGTTATTTGGAAAACAGCTTCTGTTTTGGATGAGAAGTGAGGGTCGTTGAGTACTATGGCCACCTTTGAAGAAATCATAATTTTTACTATTTCTAGACAAAAGGTGGCATTATCAACGACAACCAGTCACAAAATGCTGCTCACTTTTTTCCCAATCACATCATTTTTAGGAACTCACAGAGAGTTGTTTTAGGTACATTTTGATGACTTAATCCAGATCATATGTAGTCCCGATTTTTCCCATCTGGGGCATCAATTCCTGGTGACACTTCTCTTTCAAAATGATTACAAGTGTGAAATCGGAATATGGCGTATTGAATGTATTTCACACAGTATGCTATGTAAGATGATACATGTACATTTTCATTTAGAACTTCACATTCTTTTACACACATGCCATGATTTCCTTGTTCAGATACATGTACAATGTACAACTTTATGTGCTGCAGTGTGCCCTCTAATGGGAGCCAAATTTTGTTGTTGAGAGTCAAAATGATTAAAAACTGACATTTCTTGTGAGTCACCATGTAGTAAAAGATAGGGGGACACAAAATAGAAATTGTGTGTGTCAGTGGCACGCATGTCAAATTGGCTTAGAGGGCACACCGATGTGCTGCATGTCTTTTGCATATGTAAAGGCAGTGACTTAAGGTGCCTATTAAGAGTGGAGTAGTTTATGCTACATGTATTGTCACTATAACCCTCTTGATTGCATGCTACATTTTTTCAAATTTGATTGGGCAAATTACACTTTTCTGTACTTTTAAAAATTTTAAACTAATTTCAGAATTGCAATCTAAGAAATAATACTAGATCTTCAATAAAGTGGTGACTGACATCTCCACATTTTCATTAAAAACTTAATCTTGATATCATAATTATTAAGTACATGTACATGTGTATAGCAGTAAATATTGTATTTTTGTTGATTGTCATTTGGTCAAACAAGGTTTTTTTGGGGGCTATGGTTTAGAAACCCTGGTAACAAAAGGTGGGAATTATGTAAACTTGCATAGATTTCCACATCTACATCTACATGTACAAATTGTAGTAAAATGATATTGATGGAAAACCCCAAATACACTTCCTGGGAGAACTGAGATAGATTTAACCTACTTACATGTACTGAGCCCTCAACAAAATCACGGTCAAACAAATTGATGTAAGAAATTATTGACTTTATATTTGTACCTCACTCTCAGATACATGTATTCATGTACAAATGTAAATAGGATCATGTATTTAAATTAAAAGCTGTGCATCCAGTCAGCGTATGTTGCCAAGAGCACAGCCTGTCACGCTAGCCTACATCATGTACTTCAAAGGTTTGTGCAACTGGCAGAATGTACATGTACTCTAGCAAACATAGACACATGAGTTCTCACATGCTAAACATGGAAATACAAATGTGAAGATCTGCCATTCTACAGCATAAAACTGTACAGTGGCCTATAAGGCCAAAAAAGAAAAAAAAATTGTTTCTGGTCATGACAGTTTATCTAAAATGGTGACATGATTTTTTTTTAAATTCTCATTGAAGGTACTGAAGTGATGCACATAAACAATTCTTTTTCTTTTGGCCTGAGCAAATATTTCCTATTTTCATTCTATAGAAGCTGACTAATGTATAGTACATACAATGTACAGTAGGTTTCAATCAATGCAATCATTACAACTCACTAAAAAAAATAATGCCATTGAATGACATGTTAAAGAACAAACAACATTGAAATCCATGCTATTGATTAGTACATTTTGTATGATCATAAATGAGGCAATTCACATGCCTACCAAATATCCCACCAATCAAGCAATTGTTGGTGTTTCTAATCCCAATTTAAATCCCAATTTGAATACTGTAGACTGTATGATGGTACAGAGCTTATCTTGCATCGTCCCTGAGTCTGAGTATTTCTTTATCTACAGGCATATATACCCACACTTGACTGGAACATCCCAATGAAATATACATTTGAGAGACAAATCCACCTAGCAGAGTTTATGTGTACATGTAATTCTTTTGACCAAAACAAGTCATGACATGTATATGTATGATGATGAAATTTGAATCATGACAATTTTGACAAGTTTTTGTCTCTCTTACTTAGATATACAACGTACATCCGATTGAATGACTATTTTTCTTATCGGATGTAAAAAACTATTCAGATTTCTATACCATAAAAAAATCACATATCTGACAAAATTTCAAAACGGTACGTACCAACTGTGAATGGACAGTGGCCTCCTCAATATACTTGGCTATACCAGTAACAAATGCACTTCTGTCTTCAAAGTTTGTATCAAAATTGGCCTGGTATGTGAGTGAGACAGCAGGAGCTTCTATACATGGCTGTTGGTCTGGTAGAGGTAGTTCTTCTAACAGATCAACATTGGACAGTGCGTCCTCCAAACTTATCTGAGTTGACATGTTGATCTCTCTAAATAGTTATCTAGAAATTAGAATGAAGATGATAAATAAAATGTTAAAAACTGTGAAAGTCCAGTCATTGCTACTTTTTTCGTTTGAGGATAGTAAATAACCATGATTGAGGGCTTGATTGGACTTGTAGTTTACAGCAAATGATCAGACTACGTGTATCGATATATTAGTGAGATTTCACTAATACCATGGTCAAACTGACAACTTAGCAAAAGTAGCAAGGCTGATTGTTTCATGAGTACCATATATACTTGGCTATAAAATCTGACTACCAAGTATGGAAGCTAAGTCATGCTAGGAAATGACTAGTCTGTAAGGTACATGTACGCTGTGTCAGGGTGCCCTCACACCTCAGTCAAGGCCGGTGAGAGTAGATCAGCACGACGTATCTTACAGTCTCGGAAATGTCTTACAACAATGAAGCATGTGCACCGTACTACTACATTAGTTGTGTTTATATGAAGAGTGGATTTTATGTCAGTAATTTACTTTTGTCTGCATATATGTACTTCTGTTTTCTTTTCAATTTTTTGTTCTCCATCATGTTAGTGGACAAATACAGTAGTGTGTTCTACACATGTCGATTTCTATACATTGTACAATGTATGAATCTGAGGTTGGAAAACATGAAATGCGATCTACATGTATGTACCCCCATATTCTTAGATACATGTAACATAACATACTAAAAAGCACAATTTCATTATAAACAATCCACAGGATATGATGCATTGTGAGGTCATGCAGGCAAGATGTGACTATGACTATTATTGTAGGAGCTCAGCATGAACATCATATTACGGATAAGGTGTCATTTTTCAATATTTTAGTTACATGCATGTAAAATTACCAGTGATGTAGCTTGTTCTACTAACAAAATGATCTATCTTTTTTGCAAACATACATACAACATTAGTCTAGTTTCTATATGACACATTACGATTACTACCATCATCTCCACTACAACCATAGACCCTACACGTACAAATGTATAGGGTGTACATGTATGCTACAACCTTGTACAAAGTACATGTACACAAAATACGCAAAACATAATTTTTCAATATTAAGCAAACATGCAAACACATTATCCTTTGATGATGGATTTCTTATAATATGGTACACAATGTAAACTAAAAACATGTAAATTGTCACGTGCATTTGCACATTTTTAAGTGACTATGGTACATATGAACATGTGTATTAATTTACAGGCATGGTTGGTTTTGTACCACAGTCTACATGTAGGTGAAATAGGACCATATGATATAGGCTTGAAGTTTGTACCTAATGTACATGTATGGCTACATATTGTACCTTTGTAACTTCTTGAAAGCAAAAACTACTATTTTCTGATTGTTAAGTACATTGTTACACTTCATGTACAACAATAACAATGTGTACTTTATAATGAGTCATAAGACAGGAACTGAGCTAACTCCACCCAAACCAAGATATAATCTACTTGTACTAGATCATAGACGTTATTTCATATTGATGACCTTTCACCTCAAAATGACATGACCTTAACTTTGAACAGATTCATTGATTGTGAGTCAATCTCCCAATAATACTCTTCCAATAATATCACATGAATGGATCCATGTACTAACTAATCTGTAAGGCAAAGTGTATTTTGGTTTATAGCATATTTTGATTTGTTATAACTACAGCCTGTTGCAGGTTAGTGTTCACTGGCTCTGATTGACACAACCACACAGAAACCACTATTATGACTTTACAATTTTGCACTCTTAAGATACAAATGTAGCAAAAAATTGCAAATTCTTGCTACATTTTAGTCTGACTGAAATAAACTATTTGTAAATGTATTGCAACTAGAAGTACAAATGTAGACAAGTGGGCACCAATGTTTTCATATCTGCATTTAATGTCTGCATGGTGTCACGTTAGTTCCTTTTATTTAGACAAAATGTCACAAGAAACATTCAATATATTATATTGTTATCTAAAAGTGTAGCGTGTGCAGTTTCTTATCAGTTTCTGTGTTGTTGTATCAAACACAGCCAGTGAAAACCAACCGGCAATGGACTGTAATGTACAGTATTTCACAGAAGGTGAAATATGGACAAGAATTTGCCAACTGTCTGTTTACATGTATGTATGTAATTGTCTACAGTACATATATGTACTTTAAGCATTTCAAATATTACATGGTGCATACCATTTTCCTCATCATTAAAAAAGACAGAAAATTACATGTTTATTCATGTGCTTTGAGATCTGTTACATCACAGAGTGTCATCACTATTGTTTCACAAAGTACATGTACATGCATACATGTAGGTCTAGTGTTTACTGTGAACATTTTACCAGAGAATCACTTTTTCAAACAACAAATCTGCTCACTTCAGAAGTTCAGTTAACCCCCCCCCCCCCCCCCCCCCAAAAAAAAAGAAGAAGTTGTTTCTGGTCAGGACAGTGCGATGGAGCAATTTCTTTCAACAAACCTGTGTCTCAGGCTATTATTTATCATTTTATGGCTGTTACTGTTCTTTTTATTTAGTACTTTAGAGCAAGTGTGCATGTATGTGGGGTAGATGTTGTCTTCACTGAAATAGGGTGGGTTATTTTTGTGTTTCTTCACGTATCTGCTGACTGCAATGCATGGGCTGGACAACTGCACACAAAAAATACTGGCGTAATGGTATTTAACTTTGAAGTGATGCGTGCGCTGACCAGAAACAATTCTTTTTTTTTTTTTGGCCCGAGTAGGTAAAATCCATCCGAGTACCCAAGGTACAATATACATTTTACCAGGGTTCCACATAAAATTACAGTAATATAGTACTAATAGTAGTACTCACAGTATAATTGTATGTATTCCCTTTTATGAGCAGAGATTGCTAGATTTTTCGTATCTGTACCAGGAGTTCTCGAATCTTAGTGACAACGAATTGCTTTATTGGCCAGTAAAATTCTAATCCAAATGATGAATAATTTCGTGGATTGACTATGTTATTAATACAAACAAACATTCAGTTAACTTATTGTACAGATCAGAACATGTGATACCACATGTATGTTATTCTTTGGAAACCAAAATAAACATTGCATTTAATCTTTAAATATTTTGGCATCTATGTGTGTATAACAGGTGGTGATGATAGTTCCTGGTAATATTATTCTCATTATGCACTGATAGGGGAAGGAAATCTATTCCTTGATTTTAAATACTACTTTTCCTGTTTAGGCCACAACAAAAAGGATACATGTATACCAAACATACTTCATGATCATTTCATGTAGTACATTTTGATGTGGGGATCTATTTTTTATCAACATTCTCCCTTTCCTATCGAATGAAGGCATGAGAAGAACTACATGTACATGTATATATTAGGGATGATTGCACAATGTTGCACAAGCTCAATAAACAAACATTGCTAGTTTAGGACAACCCCCCCCCCCCCCCCCCTAACGAACATTCACAAGTGTGACATCACACTTTTTTTTTTTTTCTTTTTTTTCACACTTTCATATGTGGTGTAAACCCTATATCGATGCAATGCGAAAACATGATGGCAAACAAGAAGTTCCAACCTTATGAACCTGTTTACTGAGATGATGGTAAACACATCAAACTACACGTACTTACATGTGTACCAGAAACCCAGCCTCAGTAGTACATGTAAATACAGCAGCTGTTATCATTGAAGGTGTGAAAGTTTTTGAAATTTGGTTAGAAGTGTGAAAATGAAGTTCAGCAATCACATTGATGCCAGACCCCTCCTCCCCTAAATGAACAAACTTTGCTTACTGAGTTTGTGTGACATTGTGCTATTGTCCATTCGTAGTTTTGATTTTCAGCATGGAGAAATTTCTCAAAATTGCTAAATGCTAACAAAATTTCTTGACTTGTAATATTAGAAGACAAGCAGGAACAACACTGTCGAGACCTTTAGACAGACTTGAAGGAACTACACCACACACACACACACACACACACACACACACACACACACACACACACACACACACACACAAACATGTGCACCACTGCATGTTCACTGAGTACATTGTATGTTACAAACGCACATGTATTATGTAAATGTATGCTTAACTTCAATAATTGTAGCATTAGTAATTTAGTTTTGATAGAGTTGTTTTAAAGCTATTTTCTCATTCCAGAGTTTAAATGCAAACCGAACAGTAACACTAAGTGTAGTCTCTGAGTTAGACAAGAAGCTGAACATACATTTGTACATGTAATGGTGAGCAACATTGTCAAGTAATATCATATCCAAGACACTGGTCTCTGGAGTTGTTCAATACATGTCCATTTGTACATGGTTACTTTTCACACTATACACTTCAACTTCAAGCCTCTACTTAAATAGTATTGTACATTGCACATGTTTGAAGTAGGGCATCTGCCCCAAATTATTACATGATATCGCCTGAAACTACTTACAATGAAACTGCCCCTGATATGGACAAAACTAAAAATAACATATTTTATTTACATTTTTACATTCTACATAATATACAGTATTTCATATCTTTGTGCGATAACCATATATGAAATACCTCCCTTTCATTTGATAGGGTAATGTAAATGATACATCTCATCTTACAATGATTGGCAGAATACACATGATATTATTGACAACACACTCCAGCTTCACATTAATTACAGAAAACATTAATTTTGTCATTTAAAATGTATCATATTTCTACAGCAGGAAGAAATTAGTACATGTATGTATGTATGTATGTATGTACACAAATCATGCAATGAAACATCAATGGAGAATTAGAAGAATTGTCACAAGTGTCTTGAGTTAATAGCTAAACCTAATGATGATAAGTATTTACTCAAACAATACTAAGATTTTATGCAGCTGATTATTTTCTTTTATGTCATTTACTGAGCAAACTACATGTAACTGTAAGTCTTGACAAATTCAATTACACAACACTTACACATTTGGCAGTAAAGCAAAATTTATGCTCCCATCATCTAAGCACATAATAGATTGGAATTTTGAATTTGAATTTATTAGGTAAAAATTTATACAAGTAGATACATGTATTAAAATACAAGGTATAAAAATCACCAAGGATAACACATAAAAGTATTTTTAAAAACACTTATTTCCAATGTGGTCCTCGTAGTGTAGGGATAGTGAAAACGCCATGGCAACAAAGGTATATAAAAATGTATTACAATGGACTCCATGCCAAGCGCATACATTTGTACACTGCAGGATAGGACAGCTTGGATTCTGACAATGTATAATGTATATGCAGGTCACTAGGGGCAGATCTGTGTGGGGATTGGTATGTCAGTTTTGGTCATACAGCAAACATGTCCAAATACATTACAAGCTGAAATTAACTCATTCAGCAAATACTTCCAAGATGCAATGTTGGCGAGGCAAGACTTTCAAGTTTCAGTTGACTGGTCTCACTAAGTCCACATGCACTCACTATAAATGTTGCCGACGAACGCCTACTGGTAGAAAATCCACCAACTTTCTGAAATCCATCAAGGAAGTGCTATGAAATAAATCTGAGATGTCACTTCACTGCCTCAGTACTGTGGACCTTTATAAGTGATATATGAACACATTACTGTCCAGTTCATGGAATGATCTATATGTCAGTTCTAATTTGAATGGAATTCTATTCATTGACTGGAACAATGCTGGTAGCATACATACACCATACATACAAATATTTGATTTGCATTTGTTGATATTTCACTACTTTAAATAAATTTCTTGCACTCAAGTACAGTACATTTTCACATACTATATTTAGAATCATTTAGTATGTCAAAGTTAAATACAATATACATTGGTTCAGATGACCCATAAAGTGAATTAATGGTATTTGCTTGATAAATTACCTTCATCTACAATGTATTTCTGAGGTACAACATATTATCACATATTTGTATTACAGTAAGAGAGAGCTAACAACTACATGTACATCAATTCAGATCAATTTTGAGCTAAAACAAAAATCAAACCTGGCTTCATTCCATCACAAATGAGTTGGCCATACTTTACTGTACAAAAATGTACACTGAATGTATATGTTGTTTGGGACCATCATGAAGCAATTTCTCCTCAAGGACAATCACATTTTTTTTCTTCACATTTTTGGGTTACTGTGTATAATAATGTGTATCTCCTTAAGACCTTGAAGGATTACTGTCACAATGTAAACTAGAATGGTTTATCATTTGACAATGAAGCCATTGGGTGGAAATGTACATGTACTTCTCATATGTTTTTTGTTACAATTGCTATTACAACTGTCCATGTTGACAAAAAATCCTTAAAAAGTTCATTTTGATGACACACCTTGGGTCCAAACTTACAAAATGCAATAGTGCCATTTTAATTTCCTGTATGACAAATCAATTTTACAGCACACTTCAAACAATACAACATCATGTGATGACTTGGTAGGGTTTCCTTGACTGACTTGGTAGGGTTTCATTGAAGGTGAGAAGCAAGGTACATGTACAAGCAAACAAGCTGGTTGTGCCCTAACTTCACAGCACTTCTATGACGACAAACTGATAAAAAAGAGTCCACACCCCAGTTTCATGAGTTTTACAACAACCTAGGTAAAAGTACAAATCACTACTCCATCATATATGGAACACACAAAACAATGAAACAGCCATCTGAGTAAAAGAATAAAAGAAACTGTGTATGTCTATTACTAGTTTATCAATAGTTTCTTCTTAAAATATGTTAGTGAAAGTATTCACATCTTTCTAGAAACTGAAAGACGGTTTCCTCGCTATCCTTGTTATCATCAACTTTCACTTTTAAAAGTATGCATCTACGATATGTTTTGTAGACTTTAGTATTATAGGTTACATGTATTTGTCACTCATACAAAGATATGGTGACTACTACCTACATTGTAATTTCAAAAGTTTATCTTTTTTGTTTAATTTACACAATGAGTTAGGAGTAGCAAAATATGGTACATATCGGTATATAAGAAATTCTTTGTGACCCATTCAAGGGGATGAAACACTTGGAAATTATCTATAAACATCCTTGTATTCCTGAGGCTTGTTTCACTCGCATACAAATGTAGGTTTCTATAACATTATAATACACTCTAACACATGGTTCAATATAACAGACTAGTTGTACATGCATGTACATGTAGCTTGATGAATTTTATCCTTTCTATCAAATTTCTACTATCCCTGTCTTTACATCATCAAGCTTGTATACATGTATACTACTCTGACCTGGGCCTTAATATTGCATGTCCTTAAATTCAAGGACAAGCATATGTGAAGTAGTAAACCCATGATTTTTTCCTTTTAAATCTATGGTAATGTGTGTAATGTGTATGTGATTGTCTCATTATTCAGCCAAATTGTCTTCATTACATCAAAATAGTGTTGTTTGTGACTACATGTATATGCCTGGAAATTCAAAAGGTTTACATTCACATCTTGTATTCTGTTGGATTAATTGCCAAAGAATTGAAAGAATAATTTCCTTGTCACAGGACAACTAGACATAAAATCTGCTATTTATCCATACTGGATGAATGGTGCAAAAAAAAAATCTGCCACTGGCCAAATACTTGAAATAGCACGTATATAATGTTGAGAATCTACACATGTAGCGTTACATCACAGGGCTTGTAAACGATAGTGTAAATGAAGAAAGACATATACACGCTTGTTTGAGATTAGTTGGATGAACTGCATATTCACAAGATGATAAGATGACTGAACTGACTGTAAGTATTAGCGAATGAAGTTAACGGGGAGCAGTCAGTCACTAGTACGGTAACGGCTAGTCCTGCTTGCATACGGTTTAATTCGTCCCTTCCTTCTTGTTGAGGGTCATGTCAGTTATCTAGACCCACGCACCGTCTGCAAGCAGGACTAGTAGGTAACGGCGTAAGTGGATATTTATCAACCCGTGCCCAATCTGTTCCAAGTATCGAACATACAATTTACAAAGTAGACCACGGATTTAGGTGTCACATTCAGGCCAGGTAAGAAAGGTAGAATAGAGTCGTGGTGCAATCTCTAACATTTACATTGTCCTTACTAATATGAAATATTACTTCATCGCATATACATGTACTAAGTGAATATTGGTGAATGTAAAGGCGAGTTCTCTAGTACTGGGTTCAACGTGAATAACATCACTGGCATCCATGCATCATTGATGACCGCCTGACTTGCTACAACTACTACATCATGTGTCACGGAATGTCATATTTGTTTGTGTTTTAATGCACGAATGTCCGCAATATTGCACCTCTGTGGTCCTCTTTTGCAACTAATTTTTGACCGAAAACTAAAACGACGGACTCAGTACTTACTACAAAATCAATATTATGGTGCAAAGTCTACTGCCTTATCCGACGTTGAACTCGGATACTACAGTGTAGCGTTACGGCGTACACGGTTAGGTTACAAGGGACGTGGCGAGCAGTGCCGTTATCACTCGAGAAATATACTAAAATAATACTATTTTGGATATATAATGAACTTCTTTATCTTACCTGATGACTGATAATTGTAAAACTAATTTAAAATGTCACACCGGGAGTTCATTTCACACTATTTTCGACGTCTTCACATCACTTCCTGTAAATGAAACACTCCCAAAATGGCAGATGTACCAGAAGTGTTTATTTCCGGTGTGTTGCATTATGGGCATTTAGTCCGCGATATCATGACATTGCATTTGGGACACAATGTGGGTGGGATCATCCTTGGTGGTTGTCCATGAATATGAATGGCGTGTCCTTGGGCAAGATTTGACCAATGACTGTACAGTTCTTCGGGCTTTTGGAGACCTGGTAGGACAGAGGTGGCTATGTGAAGGATTTAATCATAAGCTGCAATTGATTGTATGCTTCCCTAAGAGTTGAGAAAGTATATAAAAAGGGCAGTAGTAGCCTAGTCGTGCCACCAAGCTATAAACTTTTTAAACCTTCGACTGAATTGAGACAAAAACAATAATAGCTTTACTCCAGCTTGCAGGGAAGTTACCGCTAGAGAAAATTTTGTTAAATAAAAGGTTTAACACATTTAACTCATTCGAGGTAAAGTTTTGTTTAAACAACTCAATAACTAACCCGTCATGACCGGGTGCTTTGTTATTTGGCATACAACGAATGGCTTTCTCAATTTCATCTACGGAATTTGCATAAAGGTCATTGGGAACATTCTCATCACAACGGTCACAATGTTGATCGTGAAACTCAAGACGCATGGTGACAATTTCACGAAAAGGTATATCAATGTTAGGTGATGTAGCCCGGTTGTTATTAAGCAATCCATGAAAATATCTCCACTGGTCAGTTGTAATATCATTTAGAAGACGATACGTTACGTCTCAGCCGATTACGTAACAATCCCCAAACCTTTACTGGGTCATGTTTTGCCTTTAATACTTTTTGTTTCTTGCAATAACAATTACTTTCGTCGACAGATAGCTTGGGAATTATTCTTAGCGGCTCTGTATAAGAGCAGATCATTTCCATTATTCGAAAGTCTAAATTTAACCTTTACAGACCATTTTGTATTTGTATGACATGATTTTGAAAGGTATTTCGGAATTTAGGAAAAAAATACTAATTATTAAGGGCCAACAAGGGCGCCCTCTTTGGTCAGTGTTTCTTTTTGCTGTTATTAGTAGTAGGCGCCTTGTTGTGTTGTTTGTAATACAAGTATGTGCCTTTTGTGTTACCCTATTTTTCCCTTCCCATCCACCCGTTGGTCGATGTGGAGTGCGTTCTTACCCTAAGATATTAAAGCACGTCATCTGTAAGCTTTATTGAAAAAAAAATATGCAGTCCCAATCGTCCACTCACCTCATACTGCACCGTTCACGTACATTCGTTGTTTACGCATACGCACGTACTGTAGTCTTGTATCGCACACTTCAATTTGTATCACATACAGTGCAGTAGTACTTTTTGTCATTTTTTTATTCATGTTTTCGTTATTTGATTATAAATATCTATACTCTTATCTTTATTGTTCCATGATGATGCCCATGATCTGACCAGGTACTAAGTATAGTAACTTCAATATTAGATTTCCAGATCATGTCGCAGTTTTCTGTCAATATGTGGTTTACCAGAATAGACTCCAATGCATGGTACTTAATTGAACCACTTCTTCTTTAGATAAATCAGTCCTGATGTGTTTGCTGCCAGAATTTACACAATACTGGGTGTCTCTGTGGATCAGTTATGGTGAAAATGATTTACCATAGTGCTGAAAATGATATTTTTTTTTACATCTCAGTTATATTTACACCTTGGCATGTTTGAAATGATGGACAGCTGTTACACATACCTAGATCTAGATGCCGGTGGACGTTTAGGATGACGTGACGTCACAACTTGAGCAGGGAGTTTTTCCAGAATTCCGGCTTTGAGGCAAAAGTTCTAAAAATGGCGGCAGCACACAGTGAGGCTCAACATAGCAGAATTTTGACATTTCAAAGTCACATAACATTATATTAATATACGTTTCATTTTATTTCTAAAATTCATATAAATATCAACTAAAAGCACACAGATAAGCTATCTAAAAGTGCAAATGTATTTTAATCTTTGTTAATATATATTATCGTAATATCATCGTGAACCCGCAGGCCTCTGTGTGTTATTTCTAAAGGGGTTATTTATTCTTTGTTGTGTCAACCGAATATTAACGGTCCACACGGCATCTGCCGAACCCAGAGTTACTTTGTCAAGATGGCAAACAACAAGTGTTTTGAAAAACGCAGAGAGGATCGTCAATCAGTACTTATCACTTTAGTGATGTTCTTTATCATTGTTGGTATTAATACTGCTCTAATCATGGTCGCTACTCAAGGTAAGTGTATGATATTGTTTTAAATCATATAAATATATCAAGGGCGTAACTTTTGTTCGATATTATCACCATCATCATCATCATCATCGTGATCATTATGCAATTGAATCATCGTAGATGTTCCCTTTGAAAACACCCGGTGACTCAATGAGAGCCTATGTGCCTATTTGTGAGCGTATGGTAATTTTGTGGGTGTAACTGCCACATCATTTCACAAAAGAGATAGTTTAATCAATCAACTCGAAGCTTACTAGAAACAACACTTTTTTCAATTGTCAAAACCATTTTGGTGGTATCAGGCACAGAAAGAACCACGTCATTCTTTCACGTTATTACTTTAATGGTGGTGCGTTTTTCAAGTCACAGTTTAGCAATAAACTTTCGTATGGCAGAGTTGGGAGAGAATGTTAAAACTTTGATTTTCACGACGTTTGAGCGCACCACACTGCATGGCAAATTTATATAGAGTGCATCCTTTATCGTCTACCTTTTGTAGGCCACAATTGCAATGCATCTCACAAGCAAAGTGGTTGTGTAAATACTGGCTACTTTTACCGAAAGTCACCAATTCTGAGAAATCCGACAAGACCTGATGCAGTGACTGACCACAAAGTTGTTATGACAACGGTGAATACTGAAACTCCTACGAGTAAAACAACAGCGATGTCAAAAGAAATGAGCGTCGACAGTGCAGTTACTTCGAACAAGCTTACCGCAGCCACATCCGAACAAACCACTAGTACTCTCAACAGCACAACGGTTGGTGAAATAATCGACCTAACCACTAGTACTATGATAACTGATCCGTTGACAAACTTTCCTACATATAAGATGGAACCATCAACCCATATATCTGATGAGATGGTCACGACAGCAATAACGTCTGACCCGCCCATGACAACAACGATGACTAGTCCACTGACTACACATGGTAAGTGATAACATTATGATTGGATACAACCACACCTTCTTCAAGTAGATGGTACATGTGTATATCAATAGCATAGACGATTCGTGCCACCGGAATAGAAAGTGATGTTCTTTCGAGGGAGAGGTACTGTATGTTTGCCCATCGAATGGGTGTAAATGTGACTTAATTCGAAAAATGGAGATATATCGTTTTTAACTTTACAGACCGTGTATATAATTATTTAAATCTTGTATGATATAATTAACTTTTGATATATATATATATATATATATATATATATATATATATATATATATATATATATATATATATATATATATATATATATATATATATATATATATAGGAAGTCAGTGGTAAGATTTGTCCGTAGTACAGTGCTCGATACGTCTGCACGCAGAGCGGAGTATATGTTGAGGGCAGAAGAAAATCAAGTCGGGTTTTTCGTCTCTACAAGCCTGTTTCGTGAGTAAATCACTCGTCAGGAGATGTTGATGTACATCACCATCTCCTGACGAGTGATTTACTCACGAAACAGGCTTGTAGAGACGAAAAACCCGACTTGATTTTCTTCTACCCTCAACATATATATATATATATATATATATATATATATATATATATATATATATATATATATATATATATATATATATATATATATATAACTCGATGAGTATCAATCTGCTAAGACAGTGCTCTATACCGCAGTGGCAGAGCGTAATAGTTATATATATATATATATATATATATATATATATATATATATATATATATATATATATATATATATATATATATATATATATATATACCGCAGTGGCAGAGCGTAATAGTTTTGGTAGTACTGGAACTCTTTCTTGGTTGTAACTCGGAGTTTCACGCACCATGCGTGAAACTCCGAGTTACAACCAAGAAAGAGTTCCAGTACTACCAAAACTATTACGCTCTGCCACTGCGGTATAGAGCACTGTCTTAGCAGATTGATACTCACCGAGTTATATATATATATATATATATATATATATATATATATATATATATATATATATATATATATATATATATATATATATATATATATATATATATATATACACACACACACACACACACACACATATATATATATATATATATATATATATATATATATATATATATATATACATGTGTATATATATATATATATATATATATATATATATATATATATATATATATATATCGTGATCATTATGCAATTGAATCATCGTAGATGTTCCCTTTGAAAACACCCGGTGACTCAATGAGAGCCTATGTGCCTATTTGTGAGCGTATGGTAATTTTGTGGGTGTAACTGCCACATCATTTCACAAAAGAGATAGTTTAATCAATCAACTCGAAGCTTACTAGAAACAACACTTTTTTCAATTGTCAAAACCATTTTGGTGGTATCAGGCACAGAAAGAACCACGTCATTCTTTCACGTTATTACTTTAATGGTGGTGCGTTTTTCAAGTCACAGTTTAGCAATAAACTTTCGTATGGCAGAGTTGGGAGAGAATGTTAAAACTTTGATTTTCACGACGTTTGAGCGCACCACACTGCATGGCAAATTTATATAGAGTGCATCCTTTATCGTCTACCTTTTGTAGGCCACAATTGCAATGCATCTCACAAGCAAAGTGGTTGTGTAAATACTGGCTACTTTTACCGAAAGTCACCAATTCTGAGAAATCCGACAAGACCTGATGCAGTGACTGACCACAAAGTTGTTATGACAACGGTGAATACTGAAACTCCTACGAGTAAAACAACAGCGATGTCAAAAGAAATGAGCGTCGACAGTGCAGTTACTTCGAACAAGCTTACCGCAGCCACATCCGAACAAACCACTAGTACTCTCAACAGCACAACGGTTGGTGAAATAATCGACCTAACCACTAGTACTATGATAACTGATCCGTTGACAAACTTTCCTACATATAAGATGGAACCATCAACCCATATATCTGATGAGATGGTCACGACAGCAATAACGTCTGACCCGCCCATGACAACAACGATGACTAGTCCACTGACTACACATGGTAAGTGATAACATTATGATTGGATACAACCACACCTTCTTCAAGTAGATGGTACATGTGTATATCAATAGCATAGACGATTCGTGCCACCGGAATAGAAAGTGATGTTCTTTCGAGGGAGAGGTACTGTATGTTTGCCCATCGAATGGGTGTAAATGTGACTTAATTCGAAAAATGGAGATATATCGTTTTTAACTTTACAGACCGTGTATATAATTATTTAAATCTTGTATGATATAATTAACTTTTGATATATATATATATATATATATATATATATATATATATATATATATATATATATATATATATATATATATATATATATATATATATATATATATGAAGTCAGTGGTAAGATTTGTCCGTAGTACAGTGCTCGATACGTCTGCACGCAGAGCGGAGTATATGTTGAGGGCAGAAGAAAATCAAGTCGGGTTTTTCGTCTCTACAAGCCTGTTTCGTGAGTAAATCACTCGTCAGGAGATGTTGATGTACATCACCATCTCCTGACGAGTGATTTACTCACGAAACAGGCTTGTAGAGACGAAAAACCCGACTTGATTTTCTTCTACCCTCAACATATATATATATATATATATATATATATATATATATATATATATATATATATATATATATATATATATATAACTCGATGAGTATCAATCTGCTAAGACAGTGCTCTATACCGCAGTGGCAGAGCGTAATAGTTTATATATATATATATATATATATATATATATATATATATATATATATATATATATATATATATATATATATATATATATACCGCAGTGGCAGAGCGTAATAGTTTTGGTAGTACTGGAACTCTTTCTTGGTTGTAACTCGGAGTTTCACGCACCATGCGTGAAACTCCGAGTTACAACCAAGAAAGAGTTCCAGTACTACCAAAACTATTACGCTCTGCCACTGCGGTATAGAGCACTGTCTTAGCAGATTGATACTCACCGAGTTATATATATATATATATATATATATATATATATATATATATATATATATATATATATATATATATATATATATATATATATATATATATACATATATATATACACACACACACACACACACACACATATATATATATATATATATATATATATATATACATGTGTATATATATATATATATATATATATATATATATATATATATATATATATATATATATGTTGAGGGTAGAAGAAAATCAAGTCGGGTTTTTCGTCTCGACAAGCCTGTTTCGTGAGTAAATCACTCGTCAGGAGATGTCAACATATATATATATATACATATATATATATATGAATTTACAAATACATATACATATGATAACGGGGTTAACTCAATATTGTCATGCTTGAAGCTAGATTCAGTTGTAAATATCAAGTGTTACAATATTAATAGTATTTCATAAATATATATATCATGTATTCAAAACTGCTATGTGCTACACATATTAAAGTGGCCAATTGTACGAATTTGTTACGTTTGACGTCCCTCTATATATCTGTCTGTCACACTCGATCTCTCGCTCCTTCACCTATCCATCCATCCATCCACTCACTCACTCACTCACTCACTCACTCAGCCACCCACCCACCCACCGTCTGTTTGCCCGTCCATCCATCCGTCTGTCTGTGTCTGTCTGTCTGCCTGTCCTGCCGTCCGTCCTTGTCTGTCTGTCTGTCTGTCTGTCTGTCTGTCTGTCTGTCTGTCTGTCTGTCTGTCTGTCTGTTTGTCCGTCCGTCGGTCCGTCTGTCTGTCTGTCTGTCTGTCTGTCTGTCTGTCTGTCTGTCTGTCTGTCTGTCTGTCTGTCTGTCTGTCTGTCTGTCTGAATGGAAATAATTTAACAATAAGTTATTATTAGTTTTTCTTTGATTCCCATTACACAGATTACACAGAGCTGGTGAGATTCTTTCATGCTGAAGGCCCTGGTGGGCGGTATACTCTGACGTTCTATGAGGCAGTAAACAAATGCATAAGCCGTGGTGCCCAAATTGCTACTCCTTATAACATGTATGAGGCTTGGCAAAATGGCTATGAAATGTGCAGAGCTGGTTGGTTGTCTGATGGTAGCGTTAGATACCCAATGCAGAGAGTTGATATCTCATGCCATAATCAAATTGGAATCATTAATTGGGGATTCCGCTCTAAGTATGGAAGATATGACGTCTACTGTTGCAGGCCTTAGTCACGGGAGGCGAGGAGATACGAACCACACACACACACACACACACACACACACACACACACACACACACACACACACACACACACACACACATACACACTGCATACATACATACATACATACATACATACATACATACATACATACATACATACATACATACATACGCTCTAAACATTTTGACGCTTGGGACGCGTCGCATGTGTTCACTTTGGTCTGGTTTCCAAAACACATGCGTTCTAGTTTTCTTTCTGAACACACAATGCATTCACTAAAGTGTTACAATTAAGTGTTCTGGTAAGTGTTCAAACTGAACACATACTAGAGCCCGAAAATCAGGACTGTTGGTATCACAGGCACTTGAACCAATACCTATGGAAATATGAATAAAATAGTATACTGTACACCTATTACGCCAATGTCCATCTTTGAATGTAAGAGAAGAGCAAACATCTTGAGTATGTATACTATACTAGTGGTATATAGGGAAGGTATGTAAGTTTCCCAAAGGCAAAACATCATCCGTCGTCTGCACCATTTTTTCAACCATCTCTCCGTTAAATTCAACAAAAATGATGATAACACCATGCTTTCTAGAAACCAACACACTTATATTTAATAAAACCTACCATCAATTGTCAAGTTTTTCCCTGGAAGGTGTACATTTTGCACGTTGCATTTTTACGACCTCTTGTTATCAGATACCACACTTGGCATTGTTTGTTTGAATTTCCAAAGCGTGTAATCGTTTATCACTAGTAGAAAAAAATAGTACAGTTTACGACATTTTCCGTACTATAGTTCAGATTGAGTTCAATTCTGTACTTTTATGCTGATGAGGTGGACGTTTCTGTACTTTCCCATTAGCGCCTGTCTAATCGGATTATACTCGATCTGAAAAATAGTTCAGATTGCGAGTCGGAAGTGATTTGAATACATATGCATTTAGTTCAGAATATATTCATGAGTTCACCCCCATAACCGGGCAGTAAACAAATGAATATTCAAATCTATCTCGCCTGCATGTGATTCAAGGCGTGTACACTAATTGTTTGACCCACAGAAAACTAACAGTAACACTATTTAGTTAGTTAGTTGTCTGTGTTTGACCACATGAAGGCGGAGGGGGAGGGTGCAAAAGAAAAGGGTTACACACATGTACAGTGTATGATATGATGAGAGCTACATTTAATGTACATGTACATACGAACTGACATGTATACGTACATGTACAACTACGCTAGCATGTAAACGTTAGCAAAAACTCTTACTACTACCTCAGACCACTAAAATACTAGAGTGGTCTGAGCTACTACTACTTGCAAAAAGTATTTACAAGCATTTCCATGTAGGTCAATGAAATATCACCTATGTGGGTTATACTTCAATAGTCGGTCAAACAGCGTAAAGGTCTACATTCTACAATGATAAATACATTCGATGTTAGTCAAAGAGGACAACAATGACAGACATGATTGGTCAACTCGGTGCGATCTAAGATGAATTCACGGTGTATATTTGGTTACGTCGCCTTTGAATTGATGATGATGACGACTCGTCCGACCTAGACTGTTCTGGTCCAGTTTCAAGTGAAAGTCAGAATTATCACGGTGCCATTGATTATACTAACTGTGATGAAACTCGCCCACTCTAGTCGCTATGACTTCATTAGCCCCAAAATGCAAGAACTTAATAATGGTATTGTAAATCGAAGTTCATGCATGCTCTGACTGTCGCCTGTTTTTTGTTTTCTTACATTTTATACAATTTTGAATTGTTAGCTTTGTATTTCCTGCATTAATGTTGAAAACTGGTCTTTTTACTGTGCGTCTTCAATGCGCAGGTAAAATAGTGTGTTAATCTAGCATCGTGAGTACGCGCTCGCTTATGGTTTTGCATACCTTGGACTGCCTGTCATTCAGTATTGTTTTAGCCTACAATTTATTTCTAATGAAAAATGGTCTGTAAAGGGACTGCTTTAGTTGTCACAGTGCCTTTGTGGATTTATAAATCGATTTATGACAAGTGAGTCTACCTATTTTTTTCCGACCCACTCAGTCAAGGAGTGCGATACACCAATCACCGTGTATTTAGCTTTGTATACAGTGTATGGATAATAGCAAGTTTCGGGACTGAAAAATCATAAATTGTTTGTTAGACTTATTTTTTATTCAATGTAATCTGGGTTGATTGGGAATTTTCAGATATCAGGATTTAAACCTCGGATTTCAACTCAGAAAGGCTATATTTTTTGCCTCAGTCTGAATTATATTAGTAGAACTCTCACCAACGTTCCCAATGTGAAGTGATCTGAAAGTTGGTGAGAGGTCCTCACGTTGGATTGCAGCACTGCATGTTCTTGCCGAGAAGATAAAGAGGTGTAGTAATTATGGTTTAAAACTGACTTTTACAAACGCCAGTCGTGTAGGGTCTATGATTTTTTATGTTGTGGATGAATGCGGCACTTTGATCTGAACCTCAGACCACTATAATAGGAACAGACTAGAATCGCTTTTTGTTTTAGGTGTGAATGGGGCTCTAAACCCATCTTCTCTGTCGTGCATGGTTACCCTTCAAACCTGCTTCAAGCCGAACGTTGTGCAAAACGATACTTCGTGTCTTTACGGGTTTTTTTTGCAATTCTGTTTTAGTGGCCTGAGTCTGAACAAGTGTTCATACAGTACAGCAAAGTCCCACCAACAAAATCCATAGCAATAGATGCAGGAAAACCTCAGTATGGGCGACGGTGAAATCATGGTGTTAATTCTAAAACTTTTGAAAGCAAGAACATATGTTTGTGCAACTTTTGTATTAAAACCATACCATTCCAATTCAAGGACAACGATTTTGTTCAGAAATGGTGGTAGGACTATAATCCTTCCTACCTCCTTCCTTCCTACCTCCATAGTTCAAAACCGCTGATCGTAACTGCATGGTACAGCGCATCTACATTTATAGCAATAGATGCAGGAAAACCTCAGTATGGGCGACGGTGAAATCATGGTGTTAATTCTAAAACTTTTGAAAGCAAGAACATATGTTTGTGCAACTTTTGTATTAAAACCATACCATTCCAATTCAAGGACAACGATTTTGTTCAGAAATGGTGGTAGGACTATAATCCTTCCTACCTCCTTCCTTCCTACCTCCATAGTTCAAAACCGCTGATCGTAACTGCATGGTACAGCGCATCTACATTTATTTCTGAGTTACGGAGGGCATTATTTGATAAGTGCTCAATTCGTCCCTGTATTAGATCTTGTATAGTCATAATATTACAAAGATATGTGATTGTTGTGATCATTTCATTTGCTCATTATGTATTCAAGTGTAGTCAAATTTTCTTAGGTGTATGAGCAACTTTACTTCACCAATAAATTCTACTTTCTCACGAGTATTGTAAAATAACATGGCTATAATATGATACTACATAGCACGTTTTAGACGTATTTGCATATCAATGTCATCTTCAAATTTTCTTGAAGAATTCTTCATCCAGATACTCTAACATACCTGCACACCAAATGTCAGCCCATTCAATCGATTAGTTTTGCGGCTGTCATTCATTTTTACTTTGAATTCTTTTAATTACAAAACAAATGACAGTTTTTGACCCCAAAAATGACCAAAAACAGAAAATTGAAAATATCTTGCTGTCATAAACAAATATGAATAGACTTCTCGATAAAATTCCATTTACTCATTGGGAACATCGAACGTACAATGTCAAAAAGTCGCACTGGCGCAAAGTATCATGGGAAAACTTCCTTTGGCACACCTCACTTAGGAAATATAGCCGCAACAAAAAAGTTAATACTGGGATCATGTCTTTTTAAATTTAGCCTTTACCTTATAGAATAGAAGTATCAAAAGTGTATGCACTAACAAGTATCTGTGGTTTGTGCAAACATGCCAAATCGCTGATGATTGTTAAACAACAAAACTTTGCATACCATTGTCATTAATAATTCTACGTTTTACTTCTGAATCAGTTCTAAACACTTACGATTGAAATGATCGTCAACGATACGCTGATTTGTAGTTGAGGGTAATTAAAAATATTTTACAATGACGATTTCGACCATTAGCCGATGGAGGTGACCCCAACCAAACCTGTCACAAGATGTAAACTTGCACACTTTTTTGTGTCAATATGTCTGTTCTGGTCAGTCTGTTTTGGGAATTTATGGTACATTCACTGTCGCAGTTTTCAGCCAGGGTCACGTTATTCGACGATTACTATTTGGATAAACACTGCAAAAAAGTAACACCCGTCATTGTTGCTTAGACATTTTCCTAGGGTCTTTTTCAACATGATTTATAGTAAGAAGTAACTTTGTTGATGGTGTAGTCACTGAATTTATAACCCTACATCGATGACTTAGTAATTGAACACGCAAATGAATTATCATGAACACTGATCTACTACCGATCCGACCCTGGGATTGGATCACAATTCATGGCGTCGCTTGCCAGTCTATGTCTTGGTCACGCAAACGTGAACACTCTGATATCTGAAACACTTCTTTGCTCCAGATACGCACCTTTTTTTCATGGAAAATGTCATATAGTTTGAAGTAAGCTGGGAGAAAATATTAATGAGATATTTGTAGATTTAAATAAGAGTGAAATGGTAGTCAAGTGATTTTGAACCATCTCCGTGTATTTTGCTTTAGCGAAAACACTGACAACTACTAGTATGTGATCGCCGATATTAGTTCTCGCAAAACCAATATACCACAACATTAGTGTTGAATCTTTTGTACGAATGCCTGAGCATGACAAAATATCCGAAGAAAACAGCGAGGGTTGTTGGCTGAGCCGGTATCCGAAAATCAAATGAAGTCTGTTTGAAAACTGCGACTGTGAGTGTATAGTTGATGATTCAAGGACGGTTGCCTATTAAAGACACATCGGTTTGTTCATGGAGGTAGAAAAGACGTGTTCCTACCTCCATGGTTTGTTCAAAAATGGAGGTAGGCTACCTCGAATATTCAAAGTTATCAGTTTTGAATCTGTGTTGCTATTGTTGACCATTACTCACATACCAGTCCCTCACCCTCTTAGAAGTACAACTGCGAAACTTCAAAGATTATCTACAAGGTTGTGAACTTTGTAGCAAGCAAGGTGGGGGTTATAGGAAGGTGTCATCTCTTTGACACTTACAATGTGGTGATTGTTAACTGCCCTCACTTCGTTTTATTTTGTCATTTTTTTAGCTTTAAGTTGACGACATACCACCTTCCATGCAAAGATTCTGTTTTTAACAAAACCAATAGGTAGAGGTATTATTTGTATTTTTTGTATCGCGTTTAACTTTCAGCGATACCAATTTTACTGAAGTTCAAATTGGTCATTAGCTGAAATTTTCACACAGCAATCTATTTAAATCCTACCGGCATAAGTATTACAGTGTTGTTGTGTTAGTTGTCTGTGGTTTTTGCGTAGTAGAAAGTAACAGCACTACGTCCTCTTTGTCCTACATTATCGGCCTGCAAAAGGCATTTCAAGTTCAATTATTTCAACTTATTCTTTGTATAGTGGGTAATGTCAATCAAGGTATGGGTTTATTGATTTCTGTTCATTTCTTGCCACCTGCGAAGGGGTCACGTGAGAATCACTTTTGACAATGCACATTGCTTGTCCTTATGCCAGGGGACAGTCTTAGTGGTAGAAAAGCAGTAGAGTATGACAGTTAATACAATTAATACCATATACAATTAATTTGTAGGTGAGGTTGCGACCAAGTAGGGAAAAATGTCAGTCATTACCAGTGAATGGCTCACACCTAAACGACTACAAACGTTTGTCGAGACTTAAGCTTACTGATAAACAGCTAGCTACTCAATGACAACCTAATATACTGCCAAAAACATTCGGCCTTATCAATGGCGACGTACTGACTGCTCGAACTTCTGGACTTACTCAAGGCCTCGCCCGGTCGTCAAATTGCAAAGAACAATGAAGAACAGCTGAACACCTTCCTGTGGTCATCTGTTCCTTTCCGTACCGACTCTCAATTGTTTTGCTGTGTTTACTTGTATATCTTTAATAACAATAGTTTTTTAACTAACACCAATGTTCTTCCACTTTCTTTGCTTTCAAAGTCAGTCACTTACTGTAACAGTTGTAGCTTAACTTGCCAGTCAAAGACAGCCATCCTCAACTGGACACACAGCATGACAACAAAGATATACCAGAAAATCATGACGTTTTGAATCATATCATTCGGCCCCCAACCCTGTTTTTGACAATTAAAAAATGCTCTACTACCCATCACAGCCAGTATCAATCAGACTTTTTCCATATATTATATTCCACCCTAACTTAACCCATATGACCGCCCCATTTATAACTCGTATGTCCGGACATGAACATGATTGGCTTTTCGCTGACCAAGGGGTGTGAGACCATATGTGGAAGTGGGGGATAAGCTTATCAAATATGACCGTAGTTCCATGTAAATTAAAACTTATAGTTATGCTTATAGTCGTTACGTTTTCAGTTTATTGTGGTACCCGCTTGATGCTTTCTCTGAAGATGCCGACGGGATCAGTCTAAAATTCAGTTCTGGTGTATAAACTGCAATGTATCACACATATCATGACTCTCACTATCCAATCCATCGGCTATACACAAGGACTATACTGACTGTTTTCTATCCAGCACGAAATAAATTGAGAATACGTGGAACTTATATGTACATGAACAGTAGCTCCGACAACTCTGACAAGTCTCTATATACCCCACCAGGCCTCTTTGCTGGAGTTCGCGGAGCGTGTGTTGTCAGTGCTAATCTCGTCTAGTTCCTATCACCGTGTTCCTAAACAGTATCGTTACCATTTACACCTCCACTCACTAATAGAGAGGACCCTCTCTATTGTCTATGGTTTAGTTAGATACCAATTGGCATCTGGACTAGAGCTAATCACGAGTCCATCACAACGTGCATGCATCATTTTGTGATGTCCGCATTTTGGACATTGAAGTAAATGATTTTACATTTCTGAGTCTCATTCTGTATTTTTCCACTGTTCTATATGTGGTAGCTACTACTTTTGGCACAATTAAAAAAAAAAGATGTTACGAAGACGAAAAAAAATATAATCGAGATGCACGATAAACATTTTTGGAAAAAAGTCACATAAATGACTGCAGTATCGATATTTTTAATTGGCATGATTGAAGACTTTAAAAAATGAATGATGATAAAAGTGAGATTTTGCCTCAGTGATGGTTTTTCTATACAAGCGATAACATCACGATACCGGGTACTTCACAAACATTATCTCACTGACTTCAAAACCATAGTGACTAAATCGTTTCATACAATTAGACGGCATGATGTTTTTTACGTCTCGCACAAGCATATACAATGGTACACTTTACCAAATTGTAATAGACCATGTAAATATTACATTGACCGATGCAGATCTTACTCGCGCAGGTTGGGTAGATTTATATGCTACGTTATGCCTTAGGCCTAAAAAATAACTGTTTGGTTTCTGTTACCCGACCCACCTAGTTTTTCACTGCCGACCCTTAACTTTTTTTTACGTGTTCTTGAAAAACTAACAAAATCGCGACAATTGTGAAGTCTCACGAGACATAGTGGATGCAGAAACTGACATCAACTTAAAAAGACAATATAAAACTGTTCCTCCAATCTGTAATGGTTGTACATCTAATGGAAAGAAGCCAATAACACAGAGATCATTTGGAAAAAATGGAAAACCAGAATTAGACACTCGCACATGAATAAAAATAAATCTACCTACCCCACCTATTTATTTATTTTGCCTAATCGGAACAACACAATTTTTTTAACAGGCCTATTTCCTAACTCAAGCTTAAATTATTGGACCCTTGTGAACCAAAAATGTGCGAAAATACAACGCCAAAATAGTAACGCTTTGCACGGTTTTCACACTGAGCAATACGATTAGATCATAGACAGTGAAGTTCTCCAGTGTCTCTGGTTAGACCGACAACAATGAAACCGTTAGCGGGATCTCAGAGTCATACTCATTCACATACAATTTTTTATGGCTGTTCACGTTGGTTAGCAACATCTCTGTCTTTGAGTTTGAATGAAATCGCTGCCATTCCCTACAGGAAACTGTTCTATGGAATTACATGCCAGGAGCGCTTTCAATATCATAGAATGTTTTGTTGATCTTTTTTTTTCTTTTTTTCTTTTTTTCTTTTTTTTTTTTTGGGGGGGGGTCGACAACTTTTACCAAGACAACCATTATATTAATCATTATAGTAACTACCTAGCATGGCTAATAGCCATACTGAGGTAGAACTGTAGATTGCTAAAATGTTATGGGTTGCTGGTTGTACACAACCTCAGCATATGCCACTTGACTTTCAGGCATTAATAGGTGGCAGAAATAGTCCGCACCAGGGCCGCTCTGTAGTCCGCATAAAAGGGTGACTAAGCCCAGACAATATTGTCCAGACCAGATTTGGAGGTGTGAACGCATTTAAAGCTGACTCGATCGGTTCTAAATCTTGGTGCATATTCATGAGGTCGACACCTAGAAAATGAACCATGTGTACATTTCTTTTGTCTTTTGTTAGTTAATTTATGCGGGTAAACTGTGTCTTCACTAACATTTTCCACTAAAAGTTTCAAAATTGTCTTGTTTTTTGAAGGACTACTATAATAATATTTCACCGCCCTTGCTTTATTGTCATATCAGGAAAGTCAAGAACTTGACAAAAGCTATTCAAAACAAAGTAATCAAAGTTGCAAAACCAAAATGGTGCCGTGGAGAGTTGTGTCTGGTCATGTTCTGATCATGCATGGATGTATTAGTGAGAATGGATCATGGAAGTATAACCCACGGTCTGATCTAGTAGCAGTATATCAACGACGAATCTACATTACAAACAAACAAACAAACAAACAAACAAACAAACAACACACACACACACACACACACACACACACGGTGATATTAAAAAGCACGCAACACAAAGGTTGGTTCACATCCCTCGCATCAGTACCGGTACCCATTCTACTGAGTTATAAATATAAATCACATTCTCAGCTACAACATTGAACTTGTATGATACAAAAATCTTCAGAATGTGCGGGCCATATTTTCACTATCGGCATTGGCAGTCACCATCACTGCCTTAAAAAAAATTAATACAGATAAATGGAAGCAAAAACAATCCTCTTGACGGTAGTTTAGTAGTCAATTATGAATTATGTAACGTTAAATAACGCTATTCAAATATTTCCCTCTATGCCTCCCATATACCGATAGTAAATCTTCAAACATCTATACAGACATGCGGACTTTGCTCCCTACTAGATACATCCATGTTTTACGTTACTTTCGTATTGCAAATTTAGCTGATGATGTCATGTCAAAGCCACGTGGTCTAAAAACCTGAATCTCCGTACATACATTTCGATATGAAATTATTTATCCGTGATGTTTAGAATTTTGGTCGGTCAATATAGTTTCAATGACCAAGTGTGACCCCCACTGATGTCTAAAGTACTAATATCAGTACCTGACCGGCCATGGCCATGGCCTTGTTTTTGTTTTTGATTTTCTTGATTCAATATTCAAATCTACGTAATGTCTGGTTTGTTAGGCCATAAATTCCAAGCATATTTACCATGATATCACAAATATAGACCAGTTACAGAAAGTAATAAGTGTCAGCAAAATACTGTAATATCGACACTGTTTCACGGATTTTAGGGACGCTGGTGCTTGGATTATTTTACGGTTGACATTACCTAGCCAGTAATATAAGGAGTAGTACATGGGTATTTTATCCCTGGACTCTGTTTATATCGAAATGGAATAAGCTGAAACAGTTCTTCTTTGAGCAGGAAATATGTTGTGATTATGGATATTATATATATATAATTGCCAACACATCGGCAACGAGAGTAATGACATTGACTATACGTAATATGTAAAGATGTAGTGTAAAATTGGAATACGGTCGTCAGGAACTAGATTAGGGTAGGGGGAGGCTCAGGAGAAAAATTGTTGTCACGGGAAAAAAACGAATTGGGACGTGCGTGAAAATTCGGATTGTCTGAAAGGGGCCCGGAGTCACGTACAAATATTTTGCTCATGAGTTGAACCAAATTTAACTCCAGGCTTGTAGAGACGAAAAACCCGACTTGATTTTCTTCTACCCTCAACATATATATATATATATATATATATATATATATATATATATATATATATATATATATATATATATATATATATATATATATATATATATATATATATATATATATATATATATATATATTTAGTCACCTGTTCAACTTTAACATTGTCAATAAAAAGGTCGGGCACTACTTTAGGGTTCTTCCTAAAGTCGACCTTTCGTCCAAGTAGTTTTCTTTACACCAAGTAACAAACCTATCAACTTCATCGAAATAAGTACGGTCAGAATTTGACAGGTCAACTAATGCAGAGTTATCAGAATATTTGATAAGTGGATTTGTATCGGTACCTGATGAGCAGTCATTTGTGTAAAGTGTAAATAGTTTGTGTGAGAGTATCGTGCTCTGTGAGGCACCCCTAAATGTTGAAAGGAAGGCTGAACTTAATTTTTGGTAGCGAACAAACTGGGAAAGGTTGACAAGAAAATCCATTATCCAGAGGATGAGTTTGGGGTTAACGTTTAAATAACTAAGTTTATGAGCCATCATGTTTGGTTGACTTCTGTTAACGACTGATGAAAAATCAATAACCAATAGTCTTACAAATGAACTTGGTTTTTCAAGATGTGTATACGCATCGTGAAGTAATGTGAGAGTTGCATTATCAGTACCTCTATTACTTTAATATGTAAATTGGTATGGGTCAAGGTGTGAATGTTTTTGTGGGTTTTGACAAAGTAAAATACGCTCGAAGCATTTCATCACAATGGAAGTCAGTGCTACAGGACGATGCCTTGGAAGTTTTTAGGGACCGGACAGATGGTAGATGTTTTCCAAATGGTTGATATCGTATGATCATTGTACGACCAATTGAACAATCTACTGGAAACACTAGCTAACTGCGATGCATAGACATTCAGTAACCTACCACATATGTTATCAGGACCCATAGCTTTCCTTATATTTAGTTTCTTAAAAATAGACAACTCGTTTATCACTGATTTCAAATTAACTCTTCTTTTCTTCTTATTTACTCTCAAGATCTAACCCGATGTTATCTATTTCCTTTCCAAAATCGTGAATATCAAAGCGACAGTACATTACAACTTCGCCTCGCCACCACCCTGTGTTGCTTGGCAAGGTGGTAAATAAAACAAGTTTGCCTTTGGGATTATATTAACTGGGATTGTCGACACTGAATAATCCGGTCAATCATGGTACTGCGCTCATTGTATGTCACGGCGTACAAGTATAAACGACGTTCATACTTCCATGACCATAGTTTCTGCGACCTTCATTTGTTTGACCATAGACACTCCACCTTTGTGGAGGGTCCATGGTTTGATGGGATGCGTTAATTCTGGCAAACTTGTTTGGCAAATCGATCTGACGCAATATAGCTTGTGACCGTGGCATGCATAGCTTGGGTCAAAATCTATAACACCATTAAAGTATAAATAATGTTTAAACTTCCACGATAACACATACCTTTGAGAAATTATACTGACAGTATAATTACTCCAAGCACAGACTATTCTCGTGTCAAACCCCGACACGAACTTGTTTTTCCTTGAAGAGTATATCTCGTGAGACCTATGGAAATTATCAAAATCTATATTGTAGTTGAAAAGAGCAAGAATGAAAAGAGGGGAAATTTAAGGGACATCATTTCTATATACACGTGTATTGTGCAAAGAACCCGATATCTTTGACCGCGTTGCCGTCAACCGAGCAATGGTAATATATATATATATATATATATATATATATATATATATATATATATATGTATATATATATATATATATATATATATATATATATATATATATATATATATATATATATATATATATATATATAGAGGTAAGTCATAAACTGAAGGAAAAGTGCTCAATACTGAGAAGTAGAGCTGTATTTACACAAAGTACACAAGTTATGGTACGGAGGCCGTTACGATCTTCAGACGACTAAATAACGGAAATTCAAGTGATAGAATTCGAACTCACAGAATAACTGGTACCCGGATGTGATGCGCGTTGTTGAGTGACATGGTGGAATGATAGAATGTATTTGTTTTCGTGGACGATTTAGTGGACGATCTAGTGGAATTAATCTCTAAAAAAAACCATGAATCATGGTCTGAGTACTTCACAAATGTATTCAATGCTCAAGTCCAAAGTGATGAAAGTTTCTCGATTTCCATGATCTTATCAGATCCACCTTGATAGACATAAATTCAGGCATTAATGGTGAGATTAATATCCGACTGTAGTCTTTTGGACAAGGTAATTACTTTGATAGTCTAGTTCCTATACTGTATCATTACCATTTATACCTCCACTCACAGTATAGTCAGAGTCGTTACTCTAGAAGTCTTGAAATGCATGAGATGCAATTTAAAATTCATCTACAGCCACCCACACAGTCATTAACATCATGTCTTTGTTAATAAATCACAAAACTCTAACCAATAACACAGTCCCTCATAAAGTTAGTGTTTATTGGGACAGTAATGTTCAAATGTGGTATATTTGTCAGCTCATGATGCTACTTATATACTGTTTACATCACCAAAACATTTAGGTTTCACTGATTGGGTGAACAACTTTTTGTGCTATTTGAGGGGCTTTTGGCTAGACGTGGTTTAGTTAGAAACCATATTGGCATCCAGACTATTACTTTGAAGGAGATCATTGAAGAACAACAAAAATAAAACTCAAGGTGTGGATATGGGATCAGTGTGGCATTCTACATAGACATTCTCCAACAATTCTTGTAGACATGTTATGTAACCATTTTTTCTTCACGAAAGGCATGTTCCCACAGGAATCAATGGGGTAGGGGTTTCTAACATTGTCTTTTGAAAGTAAATTACATGTATGTCAAAACTAAAATTATTGTATTTACTAAGAGATGAAATTCTTAAGAAAATTGAAAAGTGGTTATTGGTGGTCATAAACTCGACGTTGTTCGCTTTTTATGAATATCTAGGCGTGATTATGTCAAGCAGTGGTCTATGGTATTTAGCGCTTGCAGCTCAAGCGAGTAAAGCAATGATTGCGGTCATGAGTCAACTTGCAAAACTTGGGGACCTCCTAGTCAAAACTCAGTTTTTGACTGTAAACTATTACCGATATTAAATTATACGGTGGAGATTTTGGGCTTTAATAGGTCTACTGAAACTGAACGTGTTCAAAGTAAATTTCAGTGTTATATTTTGAGTCGTATATAAACATATATGTAGTCTTTGAGTATGGGAGCTACAAAAATGCTTGACAAGTGTTCATTACGGGAAGTAGGCTGAAATGTTTTGAGATTGCTGAACGAGAGCTGCAAAACTTTAACCTCAGACCACTTCTCCTCAGCCCTGGTTCAAGTTCTTAGGTCATAGTGGTGTAAACTACATCTCAGACCACAATGTAGTGACCTGAGACTACATGTACATGTAGGCCCTACCTACTGGTATATTATGTAACTACACTTGACGCCAGTGTGATTAACTAAACTGTGTTATTGAAAGAACCGATGTGACGTGATCTGTTTTCTTTGTACCTGACACAATCCTAGCTGCTGTATTTTGGGCATGTTCAAGAGGGACAATGTTTTTAGCTGGCAGCCCATACAGAAGGGACATTCAGTAGTCAGGTTTCGATGATATAAGTGCATGACCAAGGTTCTGACAAACTCCGTTTGTAAGATACTGGCGTATGCGACCATAGACAGTGGAGGGGCCCCCTCCACTGTCAATGATGCGACCTATTGTTCGGGGGTGAAAAAGAACTGATCTACATGTCAACGAGATGTGCTTCTTGAGGTTATAACGGTCATCAATTGTTACACAAATGGTACATGCTGAATCCACTAACTGCACAGAAGACGATCCCATGTTGATGTGGTTCATGAGACGAGGAAGCCTGTTGAACTGAGACGTGATAAGGAGGACCTCGGTTTTGCCATCATTAAACTAGCTTATTTTGGGTCGTTTAATATCATGTGCAACAGTTTCCATCTTAGTTACTGTAGTTGACGTATGTGATTGGGGAAATATATTGGTAAATCTGGTTGTCGTCTGCATGTTGTTGCATATTGAGATTTTGATGTCGGATTAGCTTTCCAAGTGGTGGTGTGTATAGACAGCATACGCGTGTAAGAGTGGACCAAGCACAGGGTTTTGTGGCACTCCACACTGCAAATGTTTGGTTTCTGATATGCCTTGTACAGAAATGGACTGTTGTATATCTTTGAGGTATAAAGACTCTAGTCGAATGCCTGTAATACCGAGCTCGGAATAAACTTGAAATTATGCTGGAGTCAGAATTTACGGGGGGGGGGGGCATGAACAAAATTGAGGTTCAAAGGGAGGGGGGCATGACAATTGTGATGGTCTGAAAGGGCCCCCGAATATTCTGCTCATGATTTGAACCAAAATTAAACCTCAGGAGCAGTTGTTTACCAAGTAAATTTACATTTGTATAAGTGTATGCCTCTCTCTCTCTCTCTCTCTCTCTCTCTCTCTCTCTCTCTCTCTCTCTCTCTCTCTCTCTCTCTCTCTCTCTCTCTCTCTCTCTCTCTCCCTCCCTCCCTCCCTCCCTCCCTCCCTCCCTCCCTCCCTCCCTCCCTCCCTCCCTCCCTCTCTCTCTCTCTCTCTCTCTCTCTCTCTCTCTCTCTCTCTCTCTCTCTCTCTCCCGTCTCCCCCTCTCTCTCGTCTCCGTATCGAAACTTATTCAGTCATAAAATCATCAGGTTTCTGACAATTTCCAATACCTGTTACAAGAAAGACTGCAGTACAAGAACATTTGGTTAGCTACATGTATTACATCTGATGCCTTATACGTGACACGCACGATAATTGTCCAGTTTGCATCAGAGGGTGTGCCTCGCCTTCTGTACATGTGCCGTACATCTGGCTTGTCTGTCAGTGTCACATTTTGCTTCCCCTCTTCAGTTTTCTCAGATGTTTTAAGAATTTAAACATAGTCAGTGTCTGATCGACAAAAATTCTTTCCACTGAAGTTTAGAAAACATTTAGTGCAACTCTACGTAAACGTCATGTTGATGCATCATACATCATCATGAGACGTCACATTGACCTCACACTTCGCTTCGCGCTTCCTTCAACGTCCGGTCGTTATGAAACTAGTTCGAAGGCTTTCGCTAGCGATAGTGTGGCCAGTCTTGTTTTACTGCGTAATCGTCTAATGTTTTCCAAATAATTATGAATTAATTTATCTTTTTGTTTACACTTTGGGTATTTTACTTGCTATTAGAACTCCCGGGCAACTCATATTTAATTTTCCAACCTTAGAATTTGTTCAATGATCGTCAGGTTTGAGTACTTTCCTAAGCCGGTCCCACAACTGTTATACTTATAAGTTATAGCTGGGCGTTGTGACCGGTAACCGGCTATTATCTACATCACTGCCTACTAGGTACGTCAAAAACACACCGTTCGCACATGTGAGCCTGATTTTAGGCAAAATATCGGGCTATTAGAGTGCATACAGGCCCTTTTGTTCGCTTGTATTGTTTGCATTTGGTATTTGGCATTTCGCACGTTGTTTATTTGCACCATTCACAGTGTCTTATCATGCTTTGTGTAACTTGTAAGCCTAATCGACAACTGGGCCAACGGTTTTTACTAGACAAATTTGAAACAAATTTTGCGTCAGTTTGATGGTAAACCTGCTATATTGACTACCAAACTTAGTTAACCCCAGTTATTTCTACTCATGTTGCATCACCATATATTTAGAAAGAGTATATATGAAATATGAGAGCCATGTGAAACTTCTTCAGTGCAAAATGGGATGAAGATATGAGGGCAAAGTCAGTGCTCCTTATAGTCTCGCTGCCAGACTCGAGACTATCGTCCCTAATCTGTTTACCGAGCGGCGCAGCCGCGAGAAGAGAGGGACCAGTCCCCCTCTCTTCTCGCGGCTGCGCCGCTCGGTAAACAGATTAGGGACGATAGTCTCGAGTCTGGCAGCGAGACTATGCTCCTTACAGCAGTTTGTTTTTCCCGCATATGCATACATTACCCATAATCCTTTTAAGTATTCTGCAGATATCTGTGCAATGTGCACTCATGACTCATGAAAATCTGGAATGCACTGATCGAAGCCAATTGTACAGTTATACTATAAAAACAGGAGTTATGAGTATACCACATTGAAATAAAACAAGAGAATAAGAGATGAGGGCCCTCAGAATCGTCACGTAGAGTGATATAACAGTTACATGGATGCCGGGCATGTACCCATAGGTACGGGACCGGGGGGGGGGGGGGTTCTGCATGCCGAACGTCATTAAGTATTTCCTTTACTTTGGTGCTCATGATCGTAATTTGGATGATGCCCAAGATATTTGAGGCGTGAATACCTGTTGTTCTTCTAAAGGCTTGTTTATTACTGTGAAGATCACACCCTAACACTTAATTGTTCTATAAACGACACATGGACAAGAATACTATTCCCATAGAGGTTAGTCTAGTTAATTCCTGATGGACCGTATTTCGTTCAGCGTTACGTTGTACATAACACGGTCCGTCAGAAACTATAGACGACATGGACGACATGGATGCCATATAATATTCCCAATAGTCACTCAATTTTACTTAGCTAGAAATAATGTCCACAGACTCAAATCTGTCAGCACGTCTCTACTGTGAGTTTGTTGACGCTATTGGCCGGTCAGGTTTGTTAAGAAGCTCCATACACTAGCAATATTTGTGGCCCAATTTTAAACTATTATTGGAAACGATTGTCATGTCATCTAAATCTGTATTACTACGCATCAAACGCGTAGAAATGTGAAACACGTTTAGTGGTGGCGGTATGTAGTGCATAATGAAAAGGCGTACTACGAACATTTATTTCAAAATGAGCCCTGTGATATTACAATCTACGTACGTCCTAACCATGTAGTTCATATCATAAGCCTGCTTATATACATACATATGTATCGAATACACTAGCTACACGTATAGCGTTTATGTACGTATTGATTGCAAGCACGGTAGATTTGAATATTCATTTGTTTACTGCCCGGTTATCGGGGTGAACTCATGAATATATTCTGAACTAAATGCAAATGTATTCAAATCACTTCCGACTCGCAATCTGAACTATTTTTCAGATCGAGTATAATCCGATTAGACAGCCGCTAATGGGAAAGTACAGAAACGTCCACCTCATCAGCATAAAAGTACAGAATTGAACTCAATCTGAACTATAGTACGGAAAATGTCGTAATCTGTACTATTTTTTCTACTAGTGTATATACAGGAGTCTATCAGTTGACATTATCTTAAAAATCAAAGTTTTGTCGATTCCTTTCACGCCGGTCATTTGGATTTCATTGTAAACAGTAAACCTTGACAATGTGTTTAATTCGATATCGCCCTGTAATTTTTAGTAGAGTGAACAAGAATGAAGAAAACTACCATGTATAAGCAGCGGCTGCAGGTCGTAGTTTTGAAGTTTATGCAGTCCATAGAACGCTTACTCAGTTCAGTGAATCGACCAAATAATTACAACTATAATTTGGCTTCAGTCTTTTTTTGTATTACATTTTGCGTTTCTTTCTCCCCATTAAACTCGAAAAGGTTACCGGTCACGTCCTTGCTGTGCTTGCATGTACCGGGACTACGTTTTTTGAGTGAGGTAACGCATGTTGAGGTATTTTGTTGAGAATTATAATACATGTATTGCGAAATATCAAGTACAAACTTTACTACTATGGAATGATAAAAATATACTTTGACACGTAGAGCCGATGTCATCCGCTAGTTGGAGATACATCTAACTGGAGCGGTGGGAATTGTATATACCTAGGCCGTAATATAGGCCTAACTGTGTAATTTCTGACCGATGAAAGTGAGAAAGGTAAACCCGGCATGAAGACGGGAAAATATCACTAAATCGACACGCACACCAATATCTCATAAAAGGCAAATAAAAGTCCACACAGAACAGGTTTTAATCAGGGAACTTGGAAAAAGGCCGTATTTAAGGAAGCCGCACAAATCGCGGTATAATGTGCTTTGAAGTCTTGCGACGAATCTAAATATAAACAGAAAAAAGTTGTCATTAGGCCTAATAAAAAAAAGTGTTAAACCTTGGTCAATCCGGTCGACTGTCCTTCCTGCCTCTACAAGTGACAATGGTATAAATGTCGAAGTTCATACTTAAGTTGTCTTCTTGTCTGAATGCTTGAAACAGACACAGACATCGGTCAAACCAAAAAAACAAACAACAACAACAACAACAACAACAACAACAACAACAACAACAACAACAACAACAACCACCCCAAAAAACCATTTGTTAATTATTTAGCACTCAGGAGTAAGGTTATCATCTCACACACAGACAACTAACAGTGTTTTTTAGTTATCTGTGTTTCACATAAAAGAACACAGTGTTGTGTTTGTTCTGGGTTTTAAAATTTACACATAAAACGCGCCGAGTCGTGGCGCCCTCATCGGTCTTACCCTTTCCCTAAAGAAAAGGCCGATGGAGATGGATTTCGCCACGTTCAGTTAACAATACCAGGAGACGATTTTGATGCCATCAAATCACTTCTAATTATTCGAGACTACAGTTTAATCTAGTGTTTTAGGTAAGTTCTTGCACCTAAGTAGAACGGCTTATAAATTCATCCACTTTACAAACAAGAAAATATTACATATTATGGATAGCAATGAAAATACTGTGGATGGAGAGATGATGATTGGACCGAAAATGAGAGCAGACAGAAAGTAAGTTTGTTGTATTCTGTCACAGGATGTCTAGTAACGATTCCAATAAGTACACTTAATACTGTACTCAAATCTTATCTTATATTATAGAGAATCAAAGAGTAGAAAACGTCGTATAGAGAAAACGAGTAGATAAAGGATGTCCACTAAGTCAAACCCCCTACAAGTACAAATGTTAATTCTCCGTCTGAATAATATAGAGTCCTCTATAAACCTGGCAAACTTATAATTTTATCTCTTTAATGTATACATTAAACACGAAATGTGTCGAAAAACTGTACTTGCGCCCTCTCAGAAAGGGACCTTTCGCTGGAACAATACCACTGTATCACTGGGGGGGATACTTCTCTTACTTGCAATTGACTACGTATATGTGCCGCCCTTTGCGTTTTCTAGCCCATTTGGACTAAAACGGTGACTGTGTTTTCGAATGACGAGTCTAGAATGGCGTCCACTCTACTTTAGTTTTGATTTTACTTGGCCTGGTCTAAAATATATGACCCACTGTCCTTTGCCAAATCGTAACTGTGCCATTAAATGCCCCTAAAATGTTCCTTCCTAAAGGAAAAAGACAACTTGGAAAACTGCACTTTACGACCCGATATTCCTTAATTAGATGGAACTACTAAATACATGTATTTTGGACAAAAAATTCGTCTGAGACATCTGAAAACCTATAAAGGTCTAAAATGTGTTTTGGTCAAAATGGAGTCTTAGATTAGCTGTATTGGCCGCACACCCCTACCTGAGCTGGCCACTGTTACCGCCCGGGATCAAAGTACACACAAGCTAACACGACATAGTTTCTATGGGAGCTGAGAGACGCTTTCGCAACAACTCCATTACAATATATAATTCTATTTCCGTAATAAATTTCATTGCAGCTGTTTGCATTTGTCAGAGCATTGTCGCACGGCCTTTCCGGGAGGGTTAACGTTGAGTCACAGCGTGGGTACCGAAACGACAAACTTACGGTATGTAGACAACTTACACAACTAGACAGAGCATACAACCCTGGCAATGCTAGTTCCGTAAAGTTATTTCCAAATACCTCAGTGTGACACTGCTGTTGATATTTGGACTTCAATAAGGTAGCAATGAACAAGTGATGTTGAGAGGTCCAAATGATTGTACATATAAACAATGAAAATACATAACAAATCTGACAAAAACAATCAATAATGGTATGAACCTTGGATACTCCACAGTATTTTAATTACTAACCATATCCCGTGTGTTTGGAATTTGCCCATAAACAGTATGTAATGGGCATACAGTTTATTTTGGAGGGTGAGAGAACACTTGTCAAAATAGCTTTCTGTAGCACCAAATTATGACTAGACTCTCTCACAGTCTCTAAGCATAGCTAAAAGGTTTGTTTTGTATGTACCGACATCGACCGCATAATTGTACTCGAATATCCTTGTACTTTGGGCCCTTATTTACTACATAGGGCTAATCATGCCTTGGTGTATTTAATACTGCGATGCTCCGTGTTTATTGTGATGCCCCAAGGAGGGAAATGAACAAGTGTTAACAGTCTTCAGGACATTGCAGTAACACGTTAACGAATGATTAGCCCTATGTCGTCGATGAGGGCCCACAGTACAGGGATGTGTGAGTACAACTATGCACTGAGGTATCGGTACATATAAAACAACCCTTTTTAGCCATGCTCCGAGGACTGTGAGAGAGTCTACATTATGACAAAACATGCGAACACTTAAGCTTATTTCTGGCCTGCGTGTCTTTAAGAACAACAAAGGCAAACAGAAGAACTATCGCAACACAATCCAAATCAATGAACTATCAAGAGATATCGTTTCTGTCTGCTCGATGTACAGTGTACATGCAGTTGTCACTCATTGTCGTTAATACATGGTGGTGAGGCATAATGATTTTTCTTCACGTACACACTATTTCAAAATCTATAGAGTTTGGATAAAATAGTTATAATTGCATAACTCAAAAAACAAAAAAGATATCCTAAAATTATTTCTCAACTATATAAGATAAAATGATAAATATTCATGTATATTTTAATTTTTACCGACAGCATGGGCATGGCTGGAAGTAAAGGCATTCCAAAGGTTATGCTCTGGGCCCAATCTGGGGGCATGGGAGTTGCATTTGAACTGTCCATGGCATCCGTAGACAGATTCAAGGTGTTCCATGAACTGTACCTGTTGGCAGCTGTCGTCGGTAAAGAGAAACACCATTCTATCACTGATCAAGTTGGTGAAAATCTCGGCTTCAAATATAAAGAAATAAAAGCAACGCTAGAAGCCCACTACCCTGGTTATGATGCAGTGCTTGCGATGGATCACACACCACTCTCGGCTCTAGATAAACGACAATACGTACCGGAGGGGTTCCAACACGTTTTTATGATCTGTGATCCAAAGAAGGCACTTCTATCAGTTCACGAATGCTTAATCGAAGTAAATGAGGCACTTGGCTTGACACATGAGAATTATCTAGATGAGTTGATGCGCTATGCAAGCATTTCTCACCTCAAAGATCTGTATGATTTTGTAAAAGAAAAGGGCAGCTGTCCTGTTGTCATTGATTCAGAAGATCTAATCGAAAATCCGAGAGATGTTCTCCTGAAGTTTTGCAACGCCACCGGTGTTCCATTCCGTGAGAGTATGCTGAAATGGAAACCATGGAACATTGACCACTGGCCAAGGCATTTTCGTCTGCCAAAGGTAATCGCAGGTACTTGGTATCAAGCTGCGCTAGAGAGTACTTGTTTCAAAGAAGCAGCAGGCCAGACTGCCTCTGGCGGCAATGAGGAACAGACATCCATAAACATGATACAGCAGCTCATAGAAAAAGATGTCTTGATATATGATGAACTGTGCAAGGTGAAACTTTAAATGCTAACGATACATGTCTGGTTCTGTTGTAGTGTTCACCAAAAACACATAACACTTTGATCCACAACCACTTGAAGTTTTCATGTTTGAAATAAAAGATTAGTTTTTGATCAAGTATTTTACATAAGAAATAAGATTGTTTTCAAATTGTGTGTGTTTGCGTGTGTTTGTTTGTTTGTGTGTGTGTGTGTGTTTGTTTGTGTGTGTGTGTGTGTGTGTGTGTGTGTGTGTGTGTGTGTGTGTGTGTGTTTAAAATTGTTTCTTGAAATAAGGAAGCCGTTTGGCCAAAAGTGACCGGGTGCCATGTGAAAACTCGCAATGCTAATAGTTACTGTTGAAAGTCATTGGTTTTGGTAATGGCACGGATAAGATCTTCCCTTGGGAAATCCATTGCGATGATACCTAGTCGTTGACGTGTTCCCCCAAGTCCTTTCAGAAATCTATCAAGATGATCTTGGATGGGACCAGATATTGCATACGGACTGGGATAGCGTATAAAACCACAATTACCACCACAAATAGAAAGAAATGCGTCCTCGGCCTTACCACTGATGGCCTTCCTAAGGTTGGTCTGTATTTCGTCCCATCGTTTCCCAATATCCAGATCGGATAAACTCCTCACGATTGATCTCTTACCCGCCACATTTATTGAAGCGTAAGGTTCCAAAGACTGGTCGTCAAAGTTGGGGATAAATATTACTTTTCCCCGAACTTGGCCAAGTTTGATTTTACCCAAACTCGATGTCATATTTGTCTTTATATGGCCAGGATAGAACGAGAAATAGCTTCGGAGTGTATCAATCATTGGCTGGACTGTTTGGTGTGGAATTGCCTCCTCTCTGACGTGGAAAAGGACAGTCTCGCTCTCATAATTTTCAAGAAACTTGACAACTTCCGTAACTACAGGCGTGAACATAGTATTCTGGAAATTCGTACCTTCATGGATAGCAAAGCGGTGTCCGTAGTGTCTACAACCAATGTCAATAAATCTGACACCAGCTTTCAGCTGCGAGTAGAGAGGCCAATGCTGACACTCGTTGTTCATACCGTAACAACTGACCGAACCATGGGTACCAGGAATAGATATGTCTGACACCAGAGTGTCGTCTGGGATCGATTTCATCCAGTTTGGCAAGGTGTTTTCAGGATGTTTAGCGATGGTGCTATCAAGTTTGTTCCCCATTTTGCTGATTTTGTGTCAGAAAGACCTACGTGTGCCATTCAAGGATTGATAACTATAAACAAACACGTCTGCCTACGTTGACCTTAGGGTCATCAAGTATACAAACTATATAAGTTATAACCTGCTCTCATAATCATTCGTTATATATGACTTTAACACTGTGTTCTGGTCGCTAGGATAAAGACTTTAGTCAAATCAGAAAGGGATATAATCGATATTATTTTGAAGACTAGACCTTGACAGATTGACTGAAAATTAATGAAAAAAAACGTAGCCTCTCTTTGTCCTGCCGCTATCATGAGAGTGTGTTATAAATTATTCGTTAAACAGAAGGGCATATGTCATTCTTAAATCCGTATTTGACAGGCTTTGTACAGTCATGTATCATGCTTGCATCATACCAGCTACACGCATACGCATAGCGTGACTCTTGGCAGTAATAATCTCCCCTGCCAAGAGAATGGTATAACCCGTTGCTCATTTGTTTTGAGCTGCCCGGTATCGTTGACAACAAACTTGATAGAAATGCATACAAATTTCAGTTTAGGGTTAGGGTTAGGGTTTGATATTCTCTTTACTATATGGTATCTTTCATCATATGTTTAGTATTGTATCGTTTTCGACATATTCATGTAATAAATCTCAATAACTATCTGTATTTTATTATTTATCTGTTATTCATTTGTATGCCATGTAATTAGTTTATTTGTCATAGTTTGCTAAGACCACATAAAAGTCTTAAGATTAGTATATAGTTTCAAGTGGAATATTTCCATGGGCCTCACCAGAATTGTTTGCTGTTACTGCTTTTTGTATAAGCTTATAAATTGTTATTATCATATATTTTTGGTGAAAGGAAATTTAATAAGTAAAACATATACAATTCTTGTGATCAGAAATACATTTCAATCAAAAAAAGAGAAGTACGTGCAAGAGTGACCATGTGACGACGATAAAACGACGACGTCAGCATTTATGCTAGGGGAGTGGTGAATGCGGGGTGAATGATTGACATCAATGCGTCATCTAATCTGACTCTGGTATCAACATGCACGCTGACAATCTAGATGGTTAACTTACACACACAAAACACGTACACGCACGGTAAATATTTAACAGCTTTGAGGCAAAAAGTTTAGAATTATTGTCTTTTCAGCATATCAACATGTTCACACCTACAATCATCCACTCTAATAATTGTACTGTAGACAGTTACATTTGCAAAGTAAAATCACACATTTGCCAGAATTCGGACACTAGCACAATGTAGTTTAATTGACATTTTATTGATAAAATTAAATTGTATAACATAGATTCATATCACAATTATATACTTAATAGAATAGTATATATATTTAGTTTTTCGAAAATATGTTTAAAACACTACTACACTGAATATGACATTCATATTATATCACTGAATATATCAGGACATTTCCCTAGCTTTCCCCATCCCACCTCATTGCTTTTAATATAGCTTTTCGAAATCATATTTCATATTACAATTACAGGTTAAAAGCAAAAACTTGAATGCGTTGACGATTTTCCATTTCATATTGTTGTCAGTTGAAATTAAAAATAACAAAAACACAGTGTACACAAACTAAACTATTAAACACAACACAATTCCAGTATCCTGTGTTCAGTAACGACATCAGATAGCAGCTCGCTTGCTGGTCGTTTTGATGGGCCAAGTAGAAGAATATATATACATATTGCCATATATAAAAGACTGCTTCTTTTAAACACTGAGCCACACAATATTAGAAAAGAAAATACATCGACTGAAATGAAATTTGAAATGTTCCATTCTCATTGTTAACATGAATCAAGGGTTAAGTATATATTACAGTCCAAGTATCAACAGTATCACTATTGGGTTGATTAAATCCGTGACAAATTACTTCCATCAATCCAACTACTATAATGAAATGTCGTAAGCCATTAACTTTTACCCACTTTAGAATTGTGACAATCAAAGGAGTGGATGCGAGTTGTCACTGATTGGAATTTTAGTTTGTAGTTTATCATTTGTTTTCTAATACTTCCTGTAGCACACTTTATGTTGTGGCGGTTGAAGGAGTGGATGCGAGTTGTCACTGATTGGAATTTTAGTTTGTAGTTGGTTATCATTGGTTTTCTATACTTCCTATTATAAGGGTAAAACAATCGGTCACTCATAGGCATTAAAAGTTGCTTTTAACCACAATGTACAGTCTTTTGAAACGCACAATAACGTACCCAAAGTTACAGTGGGAAGTGTGTTTAGACATGTTACACTCATGCTGGACTGTCACAATACCTCTAATATGGCAAATGAATTAATTGAATTCTACAAAATTAATATATGTAAGACCATTGTATATTCTTTACCTGTGACTTAGGAAAGATTGCTTCTTTTGAATATTTTACGAGTGGAAATGCAACAGGTAGGAAAAGATCGAGAAGGGATTTGTTTACGCTAAAGTTGAAAGTTTATTGCTCTTTCTTACTGCGATTTTGTAGTTTCGAGGTTATTCTCAGAACGGTTTTGAACCAACGATTTAATGGACCGCAGTATATCGACGGTTTCTCATATATACTTTTCAACCGATGCTGTAGTAATGTCTGTTTAAAATTTAAAAGTTCTGAGGTTGGCTAATACGCATGTCGGTGAAGTTCCATGATTGTATATTGACAACACACACTATGTTCTTACATATTCTCAGTACCAACCACCACGTTTATTTTGGCTAATTTGCAGGAGGTCAGAGTTCACTTGGCCGGGAATGTTTTCGTCAAATTTGCATTTTTGTTTAGAAAAAAAGTTATGTTTGAATGTTCTAACTGCAGGGCTAGGTGTACATAGCATGCGAGCCCGAGGTGAGCTTGTGCGAATCAGATGCCTGTAGAGATTCATTATCCCTAGCCCTTTAAATGCACTCACACGACCCACTCTCCTGTATGTTCACAAGTGATTGCGTTCTGTTTAGAGTAACAGTGTGTCTCAGATCTCCCGTGTAGGAGCAAGATACTTTGTATGACCAATGTAACTCATCACTGCTCATTTCGGAAACAAATGACTTAATGTTATCCCTAATCTCCCCCCTCTCATCACGACAGACTGCGTCTACGCAAATTGATTCTAAAGTACACGATGAGCGTCCCACCATCCACTTGCTGGCAGGAACCATAAATCTATCGACAATACGGTAAATCAAATCTTCCAATCGACTGGTGTCCAGTAGACGGTTGAAGAAGTCTCTGTTGACAATTTTTAGAGTCAAGTTACGGAGGCCGGAGGATTTCTTTACTGCATTAGTGAGATGCGTTGAATAGTCGTCAGCCCCGTTTGGTGTAGTTCCGAAAACCACACCAAATATCACGGTGAGAGATTGTAGGTGTCTCGTTGTTGTGATAAGGGACATTAGACTTTTATTTGGTGCAGCGGTGACACATAGCCTTTCGAGTGTTCTATTCTTATCGATTGGTTTCAGAAATGACATGCTGTGAATTATTTGAAGGCGAGAAGATGCCATTGCTGACAAGTCCCAGAATCCGACTCTCAGGCCTTTTAAATTTGGGCTATTATTAACCGCTTTGCCCAGTTCGACAGTACAATCTTTTGCACCTTCATAGCTATAGAAGATTTGCAATTCTAAATCAGTTGCAGTGTTTATTTGCTGAATAAAATGAGTCGCACTATCCAGCTTATAGTTTTTATCTTCTGAAACGTGAAGGAAAAGTGATAACTCACTGAAGACTAGAAACTTCTCTAAGGGTACAATATCCATGGAAGATCGAATTTGTAATAAAGCTAGACCAAACTTGTTAACGCATTTGTGTTTTCCTTTAGCATTCGCTACCAGAGCTTTTAACCTATCCACAAATATGTCTTTCTGACACTCATGATCTTTCTCAAAACTGAACATCTTACTTAGAGGCGGTATCTTGTAGCGCGGTAAACATCCGACGAAAATTTCATCTAAGGACTCCAACTGAGTGACGCAGTTACTTGCAATCTTTAACAATGTTATGGTGTCATCAATGTCTGGATTGATGCTACATATGGCAAGTGATTCAATGCTTTTATTCTTACCTAATAATTCAGAAATGTTGGTTAAAGGGTTTTCACCCCCAGCCTCCCTAGAACTCCGGCCTTTCACCAAGAGAACAAGATGTGTAATTGTCGAGAGATATTGGTTTCCCTCTTCCGAACATGTTTTAATTAGTTCACTCTGATATTGTATCAACCTTAAAATTTCAGGGAGGAATTTCGTTGGACAATTGATAATCAAGGGATCACTTTCTACAGCTTTCCCTTTGTTAAAAAGGTAAAACCAATCTTGCCAAAATAGTGGACATGATTCCTGTATCTCTACTCCTAAGCACTTTGGCGCAACATCAGAGAACATGCTAACAAATTCTTTGCTATTCCCAGACTCATGCAAACATTCGAAGCAAAATGCAAACATGAAAGATAATTTATTCATTAACGGAATGTCGTCGCCTTCAACCTTCAAAATATGTTGCATGTTTTCCAGGGCTTTCATAAATAATTCAAAGGCCAGTTTAGCTCTTTCTTTTAATATCCCGCACACGAACCGTAGGATCTGAGAGTTACTCTGAGGATACTGAAGAAGTTCAGTCAGGAATTCCCTCACTTCCATAGAACTTTCAATGCAATTACTTACATGTTTGGCAAGAAAATACTCTTGCCAGGTTCGATGGAAGAAATAGTATATGTTTGTTTGCGCATGAGTCATGGCTTCATTATCCTGTACAAGAAAGCCGAGATCTAGAGATTTAAGGTTTGAAATCTCGGCATGCTTTAGGACAACATGGCTATCTTTAGTAGGTCTTCTCTTGTATGAGCTATATACATCTGTCGCCAGACACCTAGATAGATCATGTACACTTTCGTTTTGGCCATCGTTATACGGTAAGTTTTCTTTCGCCACATATCTCTTTAATATGCAGTTATGGGTCTCAGTGTAAAGGTCACTCAGTGTTTCTGGAAACTTAACATTCTGAGACTCTTCTTTGAATTTTGTTTCACTATAGTTTTCCCAAAGGACACAGAGAAAAGATATATACAATGGATTACATAGGAAACTCTCATCAAAATCAAACTTGGTTTTCTGAAGTTGTTTGACCAATGCATCCCCATTTCCACTAACACTCTCAAAGAAATATTTAGTAATGTATTCTTTATAGTTGGATTCACTAAACCCCTTGATAACAAACCATAGGTTAGCCTGAGTTAAATCACGGTCATGCTCATGTGGCCTTGTGGTGGTTACTACAGTACAAGTTGGTAATATTTTGTCATAGATAATTTGACAAACTTCGCCATCTTTAGTCTTGGGTATGATTTCATCATAGCCATCACATATCAATAACATCGTTTCACTGTGACGTTTGATATATCGTTGAAGTTGTAAACGTGAAATAGGTGCGTCATAAGGGAGAAGTTGTTCAAATATCACATCTGCTATAGATTTTGCTTCAGCGTGTCTAAGTGTGATAAGAAATACGAAATCAAATCTTTGCAACTCACCACAAGCCCAGTCATAAGCTAACTTCCTAGCAAAGACAGATTTTCCTATAGCAGGGGACCCCTTAACTACTATTCGTTTTACATTGCTATCATGTAAATGCGCAAATATATCGTGCTCACTTTTCAGTCTTTCTCCAGTCTTGAGAGTTGTTCTTATATCTGTCTTTTCGACGACCAGCTGTGTGTAGACGTCTTTCAAGTGTAGCTGGAATTCTTGGTTCCATGGAAGGGGTTGAAAATTAGCAAAATCATTTTCGTATTTTCTCTTCAGAAACTCCTTCATCCACACAACTTTCTCATCGGACGATTCTGAAAAGAAGACATACAATACGTTAGCAATTCATAGCTGTCTAATGGAATTTTGTTTGATTTACTGAAAAATGCTATCATTTATACTGCTCCCGAGAAGTATGACTTATCACATAACCTTTAATATTTAATTATTGTATATTATAAAAAAGGAAACTAAAGTCAACAGAGTTCCAACGGGATATTCTTTGCAATATTAAGTTAATTGTGGACAGTTTATCTATACGTATACCGTATCTATACTTCACATGTAGTTCAATGCTACGACTGTAAAAGGACGCCATAATTATTGATTGCAAAGGAATTGCTCTATATAACACATATTCAATATATCATTACGTGCTTTTCTACTCCTAACTCATTATTTCAGATTATCTCATGGATGACCAATTTGTTGCTTGACCAGAGATGGAATACCAAACATTAATAATCACTAGTCAATACACTTTAGGTCTGTATTGATGTTGCTGCAATAGCAATCAAATATTAGACGAGGAAAATATCATAATTAGAGGCACAGTACAGGCTTTAATAGACAATTGATTTATCAGATTTTGAATTTAGATTTTTAGATATTTAACTATTCACTATCACTCGTCTAAAAACCAGAAAACTGCTACCACATAAACTGATGTGATACTGTAGGCTAATATAATTACTTATAAGAATAAAATGACGTCATTTTAGTCAAATAGTATGAGAATGCAGTATCACAGCAGTTAATACGGTGGGATGGGGATTTTGCCAGTGACTACTCGTCATTAAACAAATGACAGTGAAGGGTAAAGGATAAGTAACCTTTTATTTGGAACAAAAATGACAAAATATGCTTACAAGTTGCAGACCAGGGCCCTGTAAGTAATGACTTTCATTTCCCAAGTTTCAATTAATAAAGTTCATATTTACCTAACAACTCGGTTAATTTGTTGACCAAGTCCTGTCGTCCAACAGCAGACAGTAGTTGTTCTAGGCGTGTTGTGTCATCAGTCGTAATCAATTTACGTTCAACCATGCTTTTCATGAGATCAAAGGAATTTTCAATTTGTCGAACATCCCAGTCTGGAGTCATCTTCTTGCATAAATCTTTCATGTCCAAAAGATTGGCTAAGAAGATATAATAACAAGTAGGTATGTAGATGAATTTAATTTGTTCAGTGTAAACATCCACTGACATCATTTTCGAAGAAATTGTGTTTAATGTAATGTTATATGTTATGGAGTTATACCTTTATGTGAGGTAGGTAAAACTTGCTTGTAATTCAAGCAGATAAACTAGGCATTGTTCATCAATTTTGTGTATCTTTATAAACATGATTTCAAATCACCAGGAGAAAATTTAGCATAAACAGTACACAACGTATTACACTCTTTGTCATAAAAGCTTAGCATTTGGGTGTTTGAGATACACACAATTATTGTTTGAAACACACACAATCCTTGTTCGAAATACACACAATCCTGGTCATAAGAGCTTAGTTTTTGCCGTTTTATGCAACAATTTATTCTAAAACAGAACACATCAAAAGATGCGTCAGTTCCAGGCGACAAAACAAACAGTCCAGTCGAAACCACACCAAATTGTGTCTGTATCAACTCTCATTGACGGAACCCTTTATGTCTTCTGTTTTAGAGTAAATTGTTGCAGAAAACACCCAAATGATAAGCTCTTATGACCAGAATTGAGGATTTCAAAACACACTGAATCCTGGTCATAAGGGCTTAGCATTTGGGGATTTTCTGCAACAATTTACTCTAAAACATCACACATCAAAGGGCCGACAATACGGATTGACAGTTCGGGTAGTCTATACGATGGGTGTTTTCGGTGATCAACACCCCATACAATACTGACACTCCTATGCCCCAGCGGTGGCAGTCTCTCGATCATGGATGGGTGGGTACCCAGGCTTGTTAGTGAAACTTCATATGTACCCCTTTTCCAGTTAATATTTCAATGAAAAAGAACCCCCCCCCTTTTTATATGGTGAATCTGGGAGAAAATCACTTCAAAAACCCTCTTCTCTCCAAAATCGGGGGGGGGGGGGGTTACCTTCAATGACAACTAATCCATACACTGCACACGGTCCTGGATTACATGACCTTTTCTTCCCAGGGCTTCATTGGGGAAGTTCCTTCAGAGAGAGAGAGTAGAAATGGGGCATCGTACCATATTATCGAAGGGTGATCTGAAAAAGTAGCCCCTTTTTACGATTCCACGTACCTAGATGGCCGACAAGATGCGAAACATCCAATAGACTGCGACCAAGAAAACAGGTCATAAATTATGATATTGTGATTCTGAAGAGTCACTATCACGGTAGTCCTGCTCGCAGACGGTGTACGCGTTTCGCTGCAGGGACGACTTACTCCGTATGCAAGCAGGACTACTATCACGGCAGAGTACCATCTAATTTGGATGAGACATTGAAGTTTGAGTGTATCCTACACCACTTTTTAAAATTTGATGTAGACACTGGACGTACATACTCTACGACGAAAAGACACAGCGAGAGTAGGGTTAAAAAGGAGATCAGTGGAAAGTGGGATGGTCACCGTAAACATTGACATTGCATAGACGTCTATTGACTGCTCAAGCGCTCTCTTCAACATTGATAGCGGCATCTTCTGATGTTCATAAACGCTTAGCATTTGGGACTTAATGTCAACAACTTATTCTGTTCGACAGACCAGAAGTTAGTGTGTCTTAGACACCACATGAAATTGTAACAGTGTGTAAATCAGGATGCTTTGAAGAAGTCACCTCTGACTGACGCATCTTTTGATGTGTTCTGTTTTAGAGTAAAATCGTAGCATAAAACGTCAAATGCTAAGCTCTTATGACCAGGATTCAATGTGTCTTAAACAAGGAGTGTGTGTGTCTCAAACAAGAATTGTGTGTGTCTCAAACACCCAAATGCTAAGCTTTTATGACAAAGAGTGTACAAGTCACACGAATAGCAATAAGCACATCAATTTATGATATGATCCATTAACGAAAAAGAATGCTGCATGTAAGCCTTTGAGATTTATTTGATATTTATTGGATTGCCAGTCTTTTATTAAATGTTGAAATAGTTCAAATGTGACCAACGTTTTGTAAACATCAAAAGATACATATTCATCTGATAAAATCATTGAAAATCAGTGTGCACTGAAACATTATTCCTGTTAATTCTCTAAGCAAAGGTGATTGCCTGTTTGACCATTTTCTCGTTGTCAATTTAAAAGCAGCGCACAATGTTGGTCTTATAAACTTCAAAATAATTATTTGGGTACCGATAACATTGTGAAAAAGAATCCCCTCCCTAAAATGCTTTAGGGGCAACATTTAAGATAAACTCGTATTTCGTACTGTCAATTGGTGTCATGACCTACGGATATTTAGTAAAATATGCGACATATTCACATACATACCTTCGACGATTTCATCAGAAATTACAGATAAAGAAGCGAGTAGATCCATTTTTAGATGATCTATCTGGATTCACTAAGTACCACCAGGTAGCAATACGAAACGCCGCACTTTTTTGCCGCAGATTTTGGATTAAGTTTGCCCGCATAACATAAACAAGCAAATGACAACCCTCACTACGACTTCTCAGGTTAAAGACTGATCACATGCACGAATAATAAATACATGGTACATTCTGGCAGATACTTTGACCCCTATAGTCCCGCCTCTTTATGCTAAATTGGGCCAACGTTGTCATTCGTGTAAATCAATAACATTGGGATCTATCTGCATAGACACGAACAAAAATAACGCAAATTATAGTTATCAGTTATTTGCCACTTGACTCTAGATCTGTTTGGCCAGATAGTTTCATGACAGCAAAACAATCATGGCGCGTTTCTATAAGTAAAGTTCTGTGGATTGCTTCAGTTCGTGTCATCGCTGTAAGATTAGTACCGATTGCAATGTAGAATAATTTTGATATGAGTGTTGTGCAAAGAGAAATATTTCAAAGTTTTAACAGTTTTTATCGTTCTTTGATATTCTCGAAAGAAAAAAACACAACTGTACAAGCAACGATTTAGGATAGCTTTGAAATTCTAGTTGTATGCATCGTGTAAACAGACACAGAGTCACTGATATACTCTGGCACGCACAACCCCTCCCCCTTCATACAGACACATACACACACACAAACAAACAAACAAACAAACACACACATACATATACACACAAGCGTGCGCATACAGGCACACACATACCCCCACTCCATGTCCCACCCCACACACACATGGCGATATCAATGGAAAGTTACAGTTTTAAAAGACTGGCAATTTCTAAATCTGGAATCCAATTTAATTCCTCTCAGATTTTCTTTATATTCAATCATTATCTTCTTGATGTGTCAAACTGAAAAGATACATTTCACTATTTTGATTTTCAGTCAGATTTTGCTATATGTTCTATATCATTGTATAAAAATTTGTTCGTTTGGTTACAAGGAAAGTAGCCGGCCTCCTTTTCATATATAAATCCATGTGTCTTTTGCATTAACAATAATCTTCAATCCATGAATTGTCCGGTTTAGGTTTCTGGCACCTTCGTGACTAAGAATTATCAATCATGTATTCAATGGAATGTTTATATCTTAATACATCCTCTACAGTACATAGGTGTTTACACAGGACTTTATGTCAGTACCCTGGATTATTGGTGATCAACCTTTTGTCTGGTTACTGTGCTGGGAAAGGAATTCCTAACAAATAGCCTCATAGTATTAAGATTAACTAAACAGTCCCAATAAGTAAGGAGGAAGTTAGTCACAAAAATTATATTTGCCGTGACTCGTACAAAAAGTGACGTGGTCTCTTTTTCGAATAAAAAGGGTGATGTATTAGATTTTGCTTGTCTATTTTTGAAGTTCGCCAACGCATATAACAATAATAATAATTATTATTATAGTGATAGTACATAATAATAATGATTATAATAATCGGGTTTATTCGAATATTAACCACCCTACCTGGGGTAGTTTTGTATGCTGAGCTCAAAAAAGGGTGTCATTTTATGAACATCTGTTGCCATGGTAACCAAAATCACCATAATATGTTAATCATTTTTCCAAAATTTGACATAAAACATTGAAAAAATGATAATACAGTGAAAAAATGTCCTTGTATTAGACATGTATGAGTTAGTGCTACCTGGTGTAACATAAACTGTATAAAATTTGATGGCTGTTTCCATGGACACATAAGGTAGACGTGAAAATTATGTTTCCATTACATACACATACATCTCACAAATAACATTATAAATCTGATAAATATCTTTTTATTTGCACATTGACCCCACTACCAAGGGTAGTTTGTCATGCTGAATTCAAAAAAGGTGGTCATTTAATGAACATCAGTTGCCATGGTAACCAAAATAACCACATTGTGTGATTTTTTGAAAAATTAGACATAAAACACTTTAAAAAATTCAAATTTAGGAAAAAACATCATTGCTGTTTGAATGTATGGGTTGGTGATATATGTTGTAACAAGGTTTCATGATTTTTGAAATTATCTGTATCAAACCTATGGCGGTATGCAATTCTAAAACTCTAAAATCACCAGAATAAATTGTAAATACCTAAAATACCAGCAGTCCTTGACAATTCCATTTACACAGCTTGGTTCAGTCTTTTATCACAAAATCTTCAAAGTAAGTGTACACACACATTTGAGTACAAGTTGACATGATCGTTGACTCCATACTGTATATTATTGTTTGTACTTGGATTTTATCCAACAAAATATCGTCTGCTTTTAAATTCTCCAACTCAACTGACAACATGATGTGCGTACTTATGCGTACATACATATTTCCGGGTCCCAGTGACACATGCCAAATTCAAACGATAAGGACACAATATAGTTGGGATTGATCACAGTATCACTACATCGATTGTTACAGGAATATCAATATTATTATCCAGAATTTCTCAGTTTTGAAGCTTGCTGACAAGTGCAGTGTTATAAAGATGGCAACTGTTATATTTTGCGCGTGCAAGTCGACTGACGTCACTAGAATGTATTACAATGTAGCTATATTTATCACGCAAATCACGCATGTTATGTGCACTGCATTTATGTGTGTATGCAGCAGTACGAGGTGTGCCGTACACACATCATATACGCAAGCATGATAGGCAATGAAAGCAACCAACTCACTAGTTTATTGTTTACATGACTTTGCCGAACGACTAGGAATAATCATTAATTTACAAGTTGCTAAAATTTACACGAAGTTGACTTAAAAACAGAAAGGGGCATTGCAAATATTTTGTAATGTATGCGTAGTCCGGATTGTTTGTCTTGCTTTCAAACAGACTACCGAGAGTTGATTGATTTTATTTTGATACAATAACATGTACCACTGACACAGTCAATATAAAAAGATGCAACAATGATGTTGTGTCTACCTGGAAAATTACATACATCGTGGCGAAAACACGTTCATATGGACATAGCACAGATGCACAGTGTAGTGAATACGTCACGCTCCCACATCAAAAATCAAAACAAAATAAATAAATAAATAAATAAAACAAAACATTGCACTGTAAGACATGCCTAGCCATAGTTCTCTTGAGCATGTTCAAATTTTATTTTATTTTACGAGACAAAAATTATGGTAGACGATATACGGCACCATGACACACTGTTTTTGGGTAGTTTTTTGAAAGATTACTTGACTTGACCTCGTTTCCTACCCCAATACGAATTAGCACTTACGATTTTATGTGCATTTCACCTGCTTCTATTTCAATCGTGCACAATGAACCAAAAAACACAACACTCTAAAAAAATACTAGTATACACACTATACTTGCCCATCACAATAATAACCTTTACCGAGCCAGTAAACATGTAAATATAACCGGACCAATTTAGGAGTTCCCCGGTTGTGGCTCATGATCAAAGTGAAATCGAAAATTGTGTTTGAACTGATATAAAGAAGGCAAGTCAGTTTCATGATAATATTTTGTTTTTGAACAATAATGCGTAGTCCGATTGTGTCTTGCTTTCAAACAGACTACGGAAAGTTGATTGCTTTAATTTGATACATAGCATGCATCATTGTCGAAATCAACATAAAAAGACGCAATGCTGTACTGATGTTGCAATTCAGTGTTGCCATTTTGTGTCTACCTGGAAAATTACATGGCAAACACAGGTTCATATAGACGCAACACAGTACAGTTACATAAAAACAAAAAAATAAATAAATAAAACAAAACATGCCTGGCCATAGTTCTGTTCAGCATGTTCAAATTTTATTTCATTTTACAACTAATACAAAACAAATATAGTCGTAGACGATACACCATGCCACATGTACAGTAAGTCTTCAGTACGAACGGGACGGGTACTTTTTTGAAAGACAATGAAAGTGCTTCGTGTCACTGTGTGGATGGTAATGAACGCAATCAAGAGAAAATGAAATAGAGTGAGTACATAGTATTCAAAGTGGCTGGTTATCAGATAAAAATAAAAAGCCCAAAGTGTAAAATAAGAAATTTATTCATAATTATCTGGAAAATATTTGACGATTACGCAGCAAAACAAGACTAGCAATGTAGCGAAAGTGTTCGTTCTCAGTGAATTTAACCCTTAACCTAGTTTCATACAGACGTCGAAGGAAACGAGGTCAGTGTGACACATCATGCATGATCAACAACGTTTACATGAGAATACAACTAAATGTTGTCTAAACTTCAGTGGAAGAGAAATTCTGTTGATCAGACAACGACTATTTTCATTTTCTTAAAACATCTTGAAGATAAGAAGCAAAATGTGACACTGACAGACAGGCTAGTCCGTCCGGTACCATACACATGAGGCACAAACATACCACCATGTGCATCTGGGATTGATTGTTATCACATAATATTTAGCGCTAACTTTATGCTGTTGCTTCCAAATATTATTGAACTTTAATCTTTCTAAACAAGTCATGGAAATTGCCAGAAACCTGATGATTTTATGATTGAATATGTTACGATAAAAATTTCCCTTACCTTCAGTTAAATTTTTCTGATGGGAAGCAACGCAATCATTTAGTGTGACATCTGATAAGCGACATTGATGATGGGTACAGCGACGTAATTCGTAAACAAATCTAACGTTGCGTTGGTAACTATTATTTCAATCTGTAAATGATCCTTAAATATCAAGTACACCTGTCTTCATAGCAAACAGAAATCTGAGGCCAAGTTTTGCAACAAATGGATACATCATTTGACTCCACCACAATGGCACACAAATATATTGTGAACAGTAACATAAGTACCAATAGCTCAAAAACCTGGCTCAAATTTTATCACACTCGCACAGCTCAGAGCGCCTGCAGGGTGTCGGAAAAAAAATCGATAATCTTTTCAGTAAACTTTGCAACACTGTATAATCAAAATAATTGTACCTGTCAATGTACTGCTGCATAGTAGAAATACTACTACTAAACACTTCGTGGAATAATATATTTACTTTGGACTGTACATTGTATTACATTATGTTACATGAATTTGCTGAATGGCCGGCGAGGGATATTTGTTACAGAATGTTGTGAAAGTCTACGATGTTTTGAAAACTGCAGCGATTTGGGAATAATAATATTACAAATATAGTAAGGCTCATTGCAAATATTGTTTTCAGGGAATGTTATCGGCAACATTATAAATCGTAACAGAACAATGTATGTGGCCTATTAACCTTGCTTGGTCATGATGCGAGCTGTTCAGACAAATATCGGGGGGGGGGGGGGCTACTCCCTTATTTGAGTATACATTTATGTGCCGACCTTTTGGGTTCGTTTTCAAGCCATTTGGTCTAAAATGGGGTCAGGGTTTTTTCGAACTCAAGAGTCTAAAACGGGTCCACTTTGCATTATATTTGATTTTGCTTGGTCTAAAATGTGGCCCTTTGTCCTTTGCCAAATCGTAATTGCCATAAATTGCCCCAAAATGTTGCCCCCTAAGGAAAATGTATTTTGTATTTTATTGACAATAGGATCAATAGGCACCATTCCTCTAAATTGTCTCTCACACAAGGCTTAATTATTATATACTATTTAAACCCCTCCACTTGTAATAATAATAATAATAACAATAATAATAATTATTTAATAATGATGATAATAATTATATATCTATACTGGATAGTTCTTGAAAAATGTTCAGTGTGCAAAGTATTAAGCATTTGTGAGCAAATGGTAAAGTTGCCTAGATGAGATTTCACTTGATCTAATAGTAGTGATGTCATTTCAACTAGATTAGTGTGTTTTCAATGAGAAATATTAAAACGAGTGTAAATGATGTTGTTTGGGGACTCTTCACTTCTGATCAAACCATCTCTTGTAAGTGTTCCATTCCATGAAAGTATGCTGAATTAGAAACCCATAGCACATTGACCACTGGCTAAGACATTTTTATTTGTGTATGATAATTGCAGGTACTTGGTATTATAACAAGCTTCATTAGAAAGTTCGTTTTTGAAAGAAACAGCAAGTCAAACGGTTCAATATGCCATAGGGGATCAGTTTTCATTAAACATGATTCAACACTGATCTCATTGAAAAAGGTGCCTTGCTGTGTGCAGTCTGGATGCCAACGTTGTCTATAAACCATGGGTGGGTGAGCGGAGGTGTAAATCGTAACGATACCGTATAGGAACTAGACTATGTTATGTGATGAACTCTCACTATGCTAGACTGTAAGATACGCCTACAATAGACACCAGTGGAAAGATGAACAACGCTGCCATGTTGTTTATCTTTTGTGGGTTTGTGGGTAATCTTTGAGGTTATGAGTCCAGCGTAAAAAACACTGGCGGTACAGTGAAGTCTCTTTAGCAGCACACCTATCCAGTAACAGAGCAGAGAGTTACGTTTAGTAACTCCAACTCTCAGTTACAGAGCGGAGTGTACTGCTGACGTAACTCATTGTTAATGCCAGAATACCAGGTAGATTTGTGAAGCCACTAAGAAGGAAAATTTTTATCTCTTAATAGGCTGACTACCCTGCAGTAAACAAACTCATATCAGACTTCAATTCATCATTAACAGAAGAATACATAGCAACAAATAATACAATAACTTTATGGTCAGACTTTAAACAAACACTCGCAACAGCAATCAACATTTTTCATCCAAGACGACCTCAACTAGATTTAACCTGCCATGGGCTACATCCGTAGATCCATTCTTAAAAAAACAGAGACTGTATAATAAAGCCAAAAAGATCAGGTATCGACTGAATATTATTTTTTTGAATTCACACTCAGACTCAAAGATGTGAATCCGTCATTATATTTGGTGTAGATTTTTGATTAGTTGTCAGGTTATATACAATTGAAACAGTGTGTGTAATATAAGAATATTTCAATGTTACCCGTATATATATTCGGTCTGTTTTATATGAATGTTCAAAATTATGCTTTAATATGTATTGATACATATACGTAGTCTCGGTTGCCCAAATTCTTGCCTTTGAAGGCTGGTGGTGGAGCCATCAATGGCAAGTCTGGATGGCCAAGACTAACATGCACGTTGCATCAAAGGTCAATGAAAATTGGCACAAAAAATCATGTCATGTGATGAGCACATATTCTATGCTTCGTAATTGCGGATTTCCATCATTGTACGCGTCTACCATTTATGCTCACTTCTTTTGTATGGAATATACCAAATAGGCTTTGATTTCTACTTGCCCACTACACACTCTATGACACATTTAAATGCGCATGCTAAGTGTGAGCAATAATTAACATTGGTAATTAATAGCTATCAAGCGATATATCGTGTGAGCAGTTCGGAGTATTTATCATAGACATTTTCCACAGAATGTGAACATATTCGAGTACTTACATTGTTGAATTATCATTTTTAAAAGAGAAGATGAAATTTGCCATGAAAACCAATATATTGCAAATAAAAAACAATTGACGGACCTTTGGATCCAAATGTGAATTGGAATCCAAAAAATATTTAGTCTATGCCTGACTTGACCTGGCCTGGTCTGTACCTATGTTTTGTACCGACTGTTGTAGCAGAGACGAGTGTAACAGTGAAGTTAAACTGGAGTACATCTGGAGTTATACGCTTGTGGTGAATTTGCGTGTGTACATCATTGCTATATATATATCTCTATGCTCATTTTGGTACCAAACGGTCGCATTTTTTTATTTACTTTACTATACGACAATATTTAATAAAGTACATGGTTGCCATGGCATGATACCTTTCACACCGAACTGATATCATGAGTCAGTTGGGTTAAGAATAACTTGATTTCAAAAAAGATTTATACATGTCAGCCTCGGCTATCCAAAAAGAAATTGATAAACACCATTAAAAGCATACCACACATTCTCTAAAATATGTCGACGCCAGAGACTGACACGACCTTTCTGACCCTTCCTTGTTTTAAAAGTTATCAGCATTTATTCACGTTTACAACATTTACCATAACAAATTAAAATTGCGACTTGGCAACATTAACAAACGTAAGAATATTATGACGCTAAGTTACAGGTACATCTCAGTCCTGATAGTCATGGAAATGGAGATAAAGGACGATTAAGTTAATTATGAAAGCCTTTTCACACCTCAGATTTAAATTGTTAAAAAAATAACAAGTTCTGAAATTCTGAGTTAGGTAATTTAGTTTATTACCGATGACAACCGTGTCAACTTGTCTGAAGGGAACTGTATATACATATGTGCGTGCGTTCGTATATGCATGCATACATACATACATACATACATACATACATACATACATACATGCATACATAGACATACAGACAGGCAGGCAGGCAGGCAGGTAGACAGACATACAGACAGACAGACAGACAGACACACACACACACACACACACACAGTTTTAACATAACATTGCTTTTATTTTTTTATTTGACAGGAGCACGAAACATGGTCACGTTCATGAATCCATATCCATTAAATGGCCCGATTCAGTAGATTTACTGATGACAAGGTAAATGTCATTAATTAAAATCCAGCTATTTCTTACATGTCACAGATAATTTATTGCACTTTTTGCACTCGATGTCTCAAAAAACATGTTTGCAGGTAATACAGATCAAAGATAAAATGCACAAGCATTACTTTTAGTGATCATATCGTTCTTTACTGAATGGTGACAGTTTGATTTTATAAATCAATATTTACTGCATAACTACATAAAATATACTACATTGAGACTCCATTCAAGTGTCTATCCCCATATTATTAGGTGCAAGTTTGTTGTATGACCCTGACCACGACCTTAATGGTCAATCAATCACCAACTGGGCACATTAAATAAAGGACACGGCAAATACACAGTCACTTTCATTTGTCATACCTTTGTCACACAGAAGTAAGGTTTTGAGAGGGTGTTTCTTTTATGAAGAGTTGTTTCCTCTAAAATGTTTATCACCCAGGTTTTCATCATGTCTGCAAAATTTTGCTGTAAATCGTGACGCCTTTTGTGAAGTTTAAACTGTCAGTGTGTCATTTAATTTGTGAGCTAAGATTTAATTCATCAGAATGGTTGAGTATACATAGTACATATCATGAGACATTTACGCAAATTCACAAACCACACTATCACATAGAAACAGCAATTACAACACTAAAATACAACTCCTAACAAGACGAATATCGATGTTACATTTCCATATTGTTATACACATTCTAATATTATGATAGTTCTAGTCAAAAAATATATTTCTCACTTTTAATACCGATGGTCATCCTAAATTCATGTACACTTGTACTGTCGGATACCTGGAAGTGGTTCGACCATGTTATATATTTGGCATGTGTGCGTTAACATCGATAATAATTCAGTATTGTACAATGCCAACCATTGCTTATTTGCTGAATAATGTTGATACAGTATTTGTTATCAAGATTTTGTTTTGACCTTTTACCTGCATGCATGATCTTGTGCACGTAATGCCGGTCCTTCATAGTTGGAATTTTGGTCTAGTGCCAACCATTGTTATTGAATATAAGTTACTAGGAATTGTATGATAGTGGAATAGCATCGCGATAGCTGTTCTCACGTCTACAAGTAGGCTAAGGTATTCCAACACGAGGGATGAAATCAACAACATTATTAATCACGCTAACTGCCAATAATAAGTCAAGTCAACTGAGTGTGTATATCACGACTGATTGCAGCCCAAGTTTGGTTCCCTGTAGGATCATTTTTTCACTAATTCTAAAGAAAGAAAAATGTAAGGAAAACACAGTCAAGTAACATTCATTTTAATTTCTAGCAGTAGCTACAAATAAGGTAAACGAATTGGACGTATACCACTAGCCTGCATTACATCAATAGTCCAACATCAGCGGTGGTACACTTAACATCTCTCAACTTATTTGTTATCAAGAATTCCACGATTTTGTTTTTACCTTTTACCTGCATGCATGATCTTGTGCACGTAATGCCGGTCTTTCATAGTTGGAATTTTGGTCTAGTGCCAACCATTGTTATTGAATACAAGTTACTAGGAATTGTGTGATAGTGGAATAGCATCGCGATAGCTGTTCTCACGTCTACAAGTAGGCTAAGGTATTCCAACACGAGGGATGAAATCAACAACATTATTAATCACGCTAACTGCCAATAATAAGTCAAGTCAACTGAGTGTGTATATCACGACTGATTGCAGCCCAAGTTTGGTTCCCTATAGGATCATTTTTTCACTAATTCTAAAGAAAGAAAAATGTAAGGAAAACACAGTCAAGTAACATTCATTTTAATTTCTAGCAGTAGCTACAAATAAGGAAAACGAATTGGACGTATACCACTAGCCTGCATTACATCAATAGTCCAACATCAGCGGCGGTACACTTAACATCTCTCAACTTCTTTCGCAATTTTACCGGTATGGGATACAAATATATTGATTTATCAATGTTATCCGCTGGATATTTGTGTATATGGTTTAATAATAAGTTGTCCGTAAAGGTATTTAACATTGGCTATTATGGTGTGTGTGGTTCCGTGGTACTGTTGTCACGTTTGTTTGAAAGTAATCGTTGTATGGAGCCACTCCATGGATATTTTATTACACCATCAGTCAAACACAACAGACACAAATAAACAAAACAGAAACACATCTCCATCGCCCATGCAGAAGTTTAATATTCGTTGTGTGGAGCTACCTCCCCTGTTTTAATAGTCTTGTTCCTATACAGTATCGTTATGATTTATACCTTCACTCACAGTATAGTCAAGGCCCAAGACAAAGGGTGTTAATTATGGTTCAGCCCCATAGTGAGCAAAGCACAACAGTGCATGTCACTAGTAATAACAGAATGTCTTGTCGTTACCACTCTTTAAATATTCATTTGATACAACTGTTTCCATGATGTCCAATGTCTAACCAGAACTCCACCGCCAATCCGTTTAAACAAAATCTATGCAACAACATAATCATGTTTATATCAACATAATAGGAGGAAGCACAGGAATGTGTGATGACTGAGGGAATTTGACCAGACTGTGTTGTGGTTAAACCAAATTCTGGTCATCCAGACTACTGTTTTAATATCCGGACGGGTTTTAATCTTTCCTTTTTTTCTTCGGTATCATTAATAATAATATCCATATTTATATCAATAATGAGACATTGATCTGTGGAATATTTTCACAAATTTGAATTCCAAGTAAAAGTTTCTGCCTATGGAGTAGATGCTCATACTCAGAAGATATGCCCCTGACGTCGTTTGCAAAGTTAAGTCTTTCACGCCTTTGATTAGTATTGTAATCTTGAAATATTTGTAAGTATACTGAGTGTGATTCGTCTGTCTAAACAAACAAGTTGGTAGGAACAAAAAGAAAAGTGATGAGAGAATCATAATTTTATATTGAATTTAAATCATTGGTAAACTGTAAAATTTGATATGAAATGAAAGAGATTCGAAAGTATTGATATGTAATCAACTATCATGTATGTACTAAAATTAGAACGAGGGGTTGATAGGATAGGAATAGAGGTACGTAGGATAGAATGAGAAGTTCACTGGATAGAGTGCGATTTTCGATAGAATGAGTTATCTCTCATACAAAAGCGGCCATTTTCAAGCAGATTTGATTTCCTGAGAACATGCTATCAAACGAACTGTCATCTTTATCAAACGAACCTCCGATGTGATATAGTGCAACTTCTCATAACAAACACGTTGATTGCTGGTAAAACTGTTTTACAGCAATTCAATGTTATTCGTTTTGATGATAGCTTTAATGAGATCTTCCCTTGGGAAATCCATTGCAATAATCCTAAGTCGTTGACGTGTTCCACCTCGCCCTTGGAGATATCTATCTAGGTGAGATCTCGTGGATCGCACCACAAATTGCATATGGGCTGGGGCAGTGTGTAAAACCACAATTGCCACCACTCATAATCAGAAATGCGTTTTCGGCTTTACCATTGATGGCCTTCATAAGATTTGGCTGTAGCTCATCCCACTTTTTCCCCAATATCTAGATCAGACAAACTCCTCACAATTGATTTCTTACCCACCACATTTATTGAAGCGTATGGTTCCAGTGAAACGCCATCAAAGTCAACTAGGAAGACCATTTTTCAGCGTACCTGTCCAAGTGTAATCATGGCCAAACTCGAGGCACCACCTTTGAATGTTTGTCGCCTGCACTTAGGGAGCGATCAGTTTTTACGGCCGGGGGTGGGCCGGTGGCTTTTTGTTCATGTTGTACTTAAAAATAGTGACCCCCTGCAATTCATCCACAAAACAATCCACCCCCCTCTGACAAATAAAAAACACAATACCCCCCCCCCCATCTGTTGACAAGAAACACTCTTTTTGTTCTTGCAAAATACACTCTATTCTCAAAGCATAATACCGCACACTGCATAGATAATTTTACATGTTACATTTTCAGTAATTTTAAGTGTATCTGGTAAATTGCTAACCAAAATCCAATGTTTCACATGTATAAAGTTCTTTAGATAAGGACCCCTATGAGAAGTATGATTGTCTATTCACGGACATACAAAATATTCATGTTTTAGTTACCAAATGTTCTAGGATATCTCTTAGATTGAGTGAACTATTAATATTGATTAATTCAGCTAATTATCAATTACAATATTATAAATGGAGATAATATACTTGTAAACCCATGTCAATAACTGTCACACATAATGATGTACTTGCATCATATAATGAATTGTTTACATCATATAAAGATATGTTCACACCATATAGTCAATGTATTGTTCTCCTTAGACTTAACATAACTGTGGCTTTCCATACATGTACACGTTTGCTCTCCTCAAGGCACTTGTTTGTCCTGTTCATAATTGGTACTGACTCAAAACTCCACCCCCTCCCATTCATTGACCACACTGCTAATTTTAACCAAACACAATATTAATCCGATTAATATTGTGTTCACCTTGGAATATATTTCCTTCTTGGTAGTTTATGGTGTAAAACAATAGCAAGAGAAAAGGGGGTTTCACATGTAGCCTGTTAACATGTATTAAACTTGGTGATGGAAGGTCACAGGTATCAGAGAAGAAGTGAAACACAAACACTGAAAAGTAATTTTTGATAAGACATGTAGTTCGTACTATAGCTATGCAAAGTAACATTTCAATAGTTTGTACATGTATGATAAATCAACACATTAGGGGTGGGATCAGTAGGTAAAAAACTAATTCTTTTAGTAAGGCCTCAGAACCCCTTCCCCCATCCCCCATCCCCTTCTAACTAAATTGGTAAAATTGTTGCACACAGCACAATAAATTTCAAATCAGTATGTAGTATTATCTAGTGCTATGAATATAAAGCCAGTATGTAGTGAGGAAAAATAGCTCTTTTATTGGCACAATAAATGTATTTTAGTGCCATGCATAACAATTCTTTTTCCCATTTTTCAATCTGACATTTTTAGAATTGTTTGTATTGGGGTACAAAACAGATTTCATTATAAAAGACCCCTTCTCACCCCACCCAAAACTAAAAGAATTTAGTTTTTACCCTACATTGAACTATTGATCTCAACCATAAATCAATTTGGGACTTCTAATGGAGATGATTGTAGTTATCATACACTAGATGTACAAAAATATATAGGAACTAGACTAACTATATACATGGACATTGGATATCCAATATCTAGACACAGGCAGTGTCAGGCACTTTCAGTCATTGTGTTTGCCACATATTATTTCAAAGTGTCCTAAATTGGTTATGTTTGTGCACAATTCCACATGTTCAGGTCAATAGAGGAATAGATTTTAGAGCCAGTAAATCTTAAGGTATTTCATTTCTTATGTGTTACATGGACAGCTACACATGCAACTTTTTCTACCACAAGATGACACAATGCAACTCATGGCATGCAATAGCGAGAAGTCATTTCTAACAAATAACTGTTGCTTAAAGGTGGCCATGGTGCAGTGTTGTGACGCCATACCATATGTATTGGATGTATCAAGAGACAGAGTTTTTGTTATATTTGAATGTATATACATAGCTATTTGTTTTTGGTTTATTTTATGCACATACATTTTCTTGTTTAATAGCTCACACGGCGACCGCAAGTGGCAGCATAGCAGCTCAATGACTAGTACGCATGCATGTCCTATATACTATGCGATGGTTTTTTGGTGGTTTTACCCAAGGATGCATTGCGGTACAATGACTACGCATACGCGTTCTATGTACGAAGTGCAATCTCCATGCTGAGAGCACTATCTATGATATCATTGTGAGGCAGTCGCTCACAAATGCATCAACCAAGCTGTGCGAGCTTAGGGGCTTTGGCCTAGTTATGATATTAAATGTAAGGACATTTAAGTACAGGAGCATGGCTCATGATTTTGTTTAGTTGAAAACAAGGTGACCCCCCCCCATTTATTCACTTCATAAAAATGATGACCCCCTTCTTTGAGTCCCAAATTAAGGTGACCCCCCGGCCTTAACAACTGTTCGCTCCCTTACTTATAGATTGTTTAAGCCGGTCAACGATCGGCTGGACTGTTTGATAGGGGATTGCCTCTTCCCTAACATGGAACAGAACTGTTTCACTGCTGTATTCTTTTAGGAACTCTGCAACTTCGTCACACACTGGCTCGAATATTGTATTCTGGTAATTTGTACCTTGGTGAATAGTAAAGCGACGCCCATAGTGCCTACAACCAATATAAATAAATCTGACATCAGCTTTTAGTTGGGAGTAGAGAGGTCAGTGTTGACATTCATTGTGTATACCGTAACAGCTGATAGAACCGTCGATACCAGGAATAGATAAGTCTGAAATCAGTGTCTCATCTGGGAGTGATTCCATCCAGTTTGGAAACGTATTTTGTGGATATCTTGCAGTAACACCACCAAGTTTGTTCTCCATTTTCCTGAAAGTGTGTTACTTTGATAAATGTCCCGGAATAGAGAATTTCATTAAATTCGAAAGGTTTTCACAGTCAAACACAATACCAACCGTATCTATGAGAACGCCCCCCGCGAATCCCAGTTATCAAATCAGAGGTGTCATGAATTATCACATTTGTTCGAAAACATGTTTGTGTGTGTGTTATGCTTGGCTACCATGCCAACACAGAGGGTTTGATAACACCTACAGCTCGTCATTAAATTTGAAGAATGTTGTAAATAATCTACGTGCCTAGTGAGTAAGCACAAACCTACAGACCGTAAAACATTAACAGTACGAAAACGTCTGCAATATAATAAGCTAAGAAACAAACTGAATGCCTCTCATAAATATTGTTCATTATTTCGATAACCAGTATTCCTTCTGCTGAGCAGAAATTGTACCAGCATTCCTTCATTTTATCATCTGGCTTAAAAAGTGTACCAAAATAGATTTTTGCTGAGCCAGACGATAACATGTAGCAATGTTATTTAGATTTTTGTTCAGCCAGACGACATTTTGTGTTTGGTGTCGTAATTTTGATTGTGCTTGTAAGTCAATAATACATGTGCATGTCAGCTAATCTATGACGTAGATAGACAGGGGAATTCTAAACCTGCAAAAGTCGTTCGCAAACAATCTTTTCTTGTAAGAAAGAAGTTTGCCAAATATTCTGTGATTCCTGAAATATGTATATAACACCACATTACGTGCAGGAAGTGTAAAATCGTTGAACCAGTGCGCGATTGGGCATGGTATGTCTGATGTCTTGGCAATTAGTGTTTGGCATCTAAAGTGGTGATGTTATGGTTAGACTATTCTAGTATGCACGTCTAATCGTTTGGAATTTGAGAACGTATTTTATGCACACTGGGAAAAGCAGTGCAGTCTATTTATTGCCGATGGTAACAACAAGAACAACAACAGTAATTCCTTCAGAGTGTTACCAAAAGTGGGATCATCTACCAAATAAAATGGTTATAGTGGGCTGTAATCGTGCGGTAAAATTGATGTCTATCTACATGCTTGAAAAGGTGATGTTGGCTTTTACACACTGCTTGTATCTACTACACTATGATTTCAATTTGTTCCACATCCACGGAACGATACTCACAGAACAAATCATTTTTACGTCATTTTTATTACTCTCTCTTACAGGACATGCAATTCATTCGATAAGAAATATGACAAGAGATAACGTGAACTTAAGAAAGACACATAGGAAATTAAAATATATGGTATGGTGTCGGCTATCAGTTCTATCAGTTCACGAATGCTTAGTCGAAGTAAATGAGGCACTTGGCTTGACACATGAGAATTGTCCAGATGAGTTGATGCGCTATGCAAGCATTTCTCACCTCTATTGTGGTGTTCTCCAAAAACATATAACACTTTGATTCACAGTCACTTGAAGTTTTCATGTTTGAAATAATAGATTAGTTTTTGATCAAGTATTTTACATAAAAAATAAGATTGTTTTCAAATTGTGTGTGTGTGTGTGTGTATTTAAAGTTGTTTCTTGAAATAAGAATGCTGTTTGACCAAAAGTGACTAAGTGCCAAACAATGTGAAAACTCTCAATGCCAATAGTTACTTTTCAATGTTATTAGTTTCGATGACGGCATGGATAAGATCTTCCCTAGGGAAATCCATTGCGATGATACCTAATCGTTGACGTGTTCCCCCAAGTCCTTTCAGAAATCTATCAAGATGATCTTGGATGGGACCAGAAATTGCATACGGACTGGGACAGTGTATGAAACCACAATTACCACCACAAATAGTAAGAAATGCGTCCTCGGCCTTACCACTGATGGCCTTCCTGAGGTTGGTCTGTATTTCATCCCATCGTTTCCCAATATCTAGATCGGATAAACTCCTCACGATTGATCTCTTACCAGCCACATTTATTGAAGCGTACGGTTCCAAAGACTGGTCATCAAAGTTGGGGATAAATATTACCTTTCCCCGAACTTGGCCAAGTTTGATTTTCCCTAAACCGAATGTCATGTTTTCCTTTATACGGCCAGGATAGAACGAGAAATAGCTTCGGAGTGTATCAATCATTGGCTGAACCGTTTGGTGTGGAATCGCCTCCTCTCTGACGTGGAAAAGGACAGTCTCACTCTCATAATTTTCAAGAAACTTGACAACTTCCGTAACTACAGGCGTAAACATAGTATTCTGGAAATTCGTACCTTCATGGATAGCAAAGCGGTGTCCGTAGTGTCTACAACCAATGTCAATAAATCTAACACCAGCTTTCAGCTGCGAGTAGAGAGGCCAATGCTGACACTCATTGTTCATACCGTAACAACTGACCGAACCATGGGTACCAGGAATAGATATGTCTGACACCAGAGTGTCGTCTGGGATCGATTTCATCCAGTTTGGCAAGGTGTTTTCAGGATGTTTAGCGATGGTGCTATCAAGTTTGTTCCCCATTTTGCTGATTTTGTGTCAGAAGGACCTACGCATACCATTCAAGGATTGATAACTATATACAAATAAGTCTGCTCACGTTGACCCGAGGGTCATCAAGTATACGAACTATATAAGTTATAACTCGCTCTCATAATTATTCGTTATATGTGACTTTAACAGTATGTTCTGGCCGCTAGGATAAAAACTTTAGTCAAATCAGAAAGGGATATAATCAATATTATTTGAAGACTAGACCTTGCTTGACAGATTGGCTGAAAATTAATGAAACACGTAGCCTCTCTTTGTCCTGCCGCTACCATGGGAGCGCGTCATAAATTATTCATTAAACAGAAGAGCATATGTCATTCTTAAATCCGTATTTGCCAGGATCTGTACAGTCATGTATCATGCTTGCATCATACCAGCTACACGTATACGCATAGCATGACTCTTGGCAGTAATAATCTCCCCTGCCAAGCTGAGAGAATGGTATAACCCTTTGCGCATTTGTTTTGAGCTGCCTGGTATCGTGACGATGATAAAACGACGACGTCAGCATTTTATGCTAGGGGAGTGGTGAATGCGGGGTGAATGATTGACATCGATGCGTCATCTAATTTGACTCTGGTATCCACATGCATACAATCTAGATGGTTAACTTACACACACAAAACACGCACAAGCACGGTATATATTTAAGAGCTTCGAGACAACAAGTTTAGAACATCTACAATCATCCACTCCATATAATTTTACTGTAGACACTTACAGAATCACACATTTGCCAGAACTCGCACACTAGTAGATTAATTTTGACATTTTATTGATAAAATGAAATTGTATAACATAGATTCATATCACAATTACACTTAATAAAGTTAGTATATATACATTTAGTTTTTTGAAAATATGTTTAAAACACGACTACACTGAATATGACATGCATAGTATATCACTGAATATATCAGGACATTTCCCTAGCTTTCCCCATCCCACCTCATTGCTTTTAATATAGCTTTTCAAAATCATATTTCATATTACAATTACAGGTTAAAAGCAAAAACTTGAATGCGTTGACGATTTGATTTTCCATTCAATATTGTTGTCAGTTGAAATTAAAAATGATAAACACAGTGTAAACAAACTAAACTTTTAAACACAACAAAATTCCAGTATCTCTGTGTTCAGTAACGACAACAGGTAACAGCTCGCTTGCTGGTCGTTTTGAGGTGCCAAGTAGAAGAATATATGTGTTACACCCAATCTGTGAAACTGTCCAATTCACGAAATGTGCATGTAACTTTGCCCAGTTTATGGAATGGTCAACCTTATACAAATGAGAATATAGATTACGATCTAAAAGGGGCGAAATTAATTTTTTGGGGCAAGATTTTTGAACTGGGGTGTTGATTATCGAACTCTATTAAAAACACAAGCTACACTAAATTATTATAAAATAAGAATTGTGACATGATGAGTTTGTAAATACATGATAATAAAGTTGTTTGTCTACCCATATTTTTGGCATTTCAATTTTTTTTTTTTGGTGATGGGCAAAATATCCTTATGCTGGCTTTGCATGTCAGTGAAATGCACACTTTGTTTCAAAATTAAGGGAATTTCTTTATATTTTCTGAATAGTACATGTAACTATACATTTAAGTCAATTCCAAATTATGTACTATCAGTGGTTTACTTGGCTCTGATGATGCATACAAGCATGAATTGAGATAAAATTAAACTGTTGCATATCCAATATTCACTAAACGAAATGAGCAAAACTTTATGACCATGGGAAGGGCAGTCATTGGAAAAAGGCTAGGTGTACATAGCATGCGAGCCCGAGGTGAGCGTGTGCGAATCAGATGCCTGTTGAGATTCATTATCACCAGTCCTTTAAATGCACTCACACGACCCACTGTCCTGTATGTTCACAAGTGATTGCGTTCTGTTTAGAGTAACAGCGTGTCTCAGATCTCCCGTGTAGGAGCAAGATACTTTGTATAACCAATGTAAGTCATCACTGCTCATGTTGGAAACAAATGACTTAATGTTATCCCTAACCTCCCCCCCCCCTCCCTCATCACGACAGACTGCATCTACGCAAATTGATTCTAAAGTACACGACGAGGGTCCCGTCATCCACTTGCTGGCAGGAACCACAATACGGCAAATCAAATCTTCCAATCGACTGGTGTCCAGTAGACGGTTGAAGAAGTCTCTGTTGACAATTTTTAGAGTCAAGTTACGGAGGCCGGAGGATTTCTTTATTGCATTAGTGAGATGCGTTGAATAGTCGTCAGCCCCGTTTGGTGGAGTTCCGAAAACCACACCAAATATCACGTTGAGAGATTGTAGGTGTCAAGTTGTTGCGATAAGGGACATCAGACTTTTATTTGGTGCAGCGGTGATACATAGCGTTTCGAGTGTTCTATTCTTAACCATTGGTTTCAGAAATGACATGCTATGAATTATTTGAAGGCGAGATGATGCCATTGCTGACAAGTCCCAGAATCCGACTCTCACGCCTTTTACCTTTGGGCTATTATTAACCGCTTTGCCCAGTTCGACAGTACAATCTTTTGCACCTTCATAGCTATAGAAAATTTGCAATTCTAAATCAGTTGCAGTGTTTATTTGCTGAATAAAATGAGTCGCACTATCCAGCTTATAGTTTTTATCTTCTGAAACGTGAAGGAAAAGTGATAACTCACTGAAGACTAGAAACTTCTCTAAAGGTACAATATCCATGGAAGATCGAATTTGTAATAAAGCTAGACCAAACTTGTTAACGCATTTGTGTTTTCCTTTAGCATTCGCTACCAGAGTTGTCAACCTATCCACAAATATGTCTTTCTGACACTCATGATCTTTCTCAAAACTGAACATCTTACTTAGAGGCGGAATCTTGTATCTCGGTAAACATCCGACGAAAATTTCATCTAAGGACTCAACTGAGTGACACAGTTACTTGCAATCTTTAACAATGTTGTGGTGTCATCAATGTCTGGATTGATGCTACATATGGCAAGTGATTCAATGCTTTTATTCTTTCCTAATAATTCAGAAATGTTGGTTAAAGGGTTTTCACCCCAGCCTCTCTAGAACTCCGACCTTTCACCAAGAGAACAAGGGGTGTTCGAGAGATATTGGTTTCCCTCTTCCGAACATGTGTTAATTAGTTCACTTTGATATTGTATCAACCTTAAAATTTCAGTGAGGAATTTCGTCGGACAATTGATAATCAAGGGATCACTTTCTACAGCTTTCCCTTTGTTAAAAAGGTAAAACCAATCTTGCAAAAAGAGTAGACATGATTCTTATATCTCTATTCCTAAGCACTTTGGCGCAACATCAGAGAACATACTAACAAATTCTTTGCTATTCCCAGACTCAGACTCATTCGAAGCAAAATGCAAGCATGAAAGATAATTTATTCATTAAAGGAATGTCGTCGACTTCAACCTTCAAAATATGTTGCATGTTTTCCAGGGCTTTCATAAATAATTTAAAGGCCAGTTTTAAATTAGCTCTTTCTTTTAATATCCCACACACGAACCCTAGGATCTGAGAGTTACTCTGAGGTTATTTAAGAAGTTCAGCCAGGACTTCCCTCACTTCCATAGAACTTTCAATGTAACTACTTACATGTGTGGCAAGAAAATACTCTTGCCAGGTTCGATGGAAGAATGTTTGTTTGCGCATGAGTCATGGCTTCATTATCCTGTACAAGAAAGCCGAGGTCTAGAGATTTAAGGTTTGAAATCTCGGCATGCTTTAGGACAACGTGGCTATCTTTAATACGTCTTGTCTTGTATGAGCTATATACATCTGTTGCCAGACACTTACATAGATCATGTACACTTTCGTTTTGGCCATCGTTATATGGTAAGTTTTCTTTCGCCACATATCTCTTTAATATGCAGTTATGGGTCTCAGTGTAAAGGTCACTGGGTGTTTCTGGAAACTTAACATTCTGAGACTCTTCTTTGGATTTTGTTTCACTATAGTTTTCCCAAAGGACACATACAAAATATATATACAATGGATTACAAAGGAAAGCCTCATCAAAATCAAACTTGTTTGACCAATGCATCCCCATTTCCACTAACATTCTCGAAAAAATAGTTAGTGATGTATTCTTTATAGTTGGATTCACTAAACCCCTTAATAACAAACCATAGGTTAGCCTGAGTTAAAACACGGTCATGCTCACGTGGCCTTGTGGTGGTTACTACAGTACAAATTGGTAGTATTTTGTCATAGATAATTTGACAAACTTCGCCATCTTTAGTCTTGGGTATGATTTCATCATAGCCATCACATATCAATAACATCGTTTCACTGTGACGTTTGATATATCGCTGAAGTTGTAAACGTGAAATAGGTGCGTCATAAGGGAGAAGTTGTTCAAATATCACATCTGCTATAGATTTTGCTTCAGCGTTTCTCAGTGTGATAAGAAATACGAAATCAAATCTTTGCAACTCACCACAAGCCCAGTCATAAGCTAACTTCCTAGCAAAGACAGATTTTCCTATACATTGCTATCATGTAAATGCGCAAATATATCGTGCTCACTTTTCAGTCTTTCTCCAGTCTTCAGAGTTGTTCTTATATCTGTCTTTTCGACGACGAGCTGTGTGTAGACGTCTTTCAAGTGTAGCTGGAATTCTTGGTTCCATGGAAGGGGTTGAAAGTTGGCAAAATCGTTTTCGTATTTTCTCTTCAGAAACTCCTTCATCAACAGAACTTTCTCATCGGACGAATCTGAAAAGAAGACATACAATACGTTAGCAATTCTTAGCTGTCTAAAGGAATGTTGTTGGATTTATTGAAAAAAATGCTATCATTTATACTACTCCCAAGAAGTATGACTTATCACATAACCTTTAATATTTAAATACTGTATATTATAAAAAAGGAAACTAAAGTCAACAGAGTTCCAACGGGATATTCTTTGCAATATAAAGTTAATTATGGACAGTTTATGTATACGTATCTGTACTTCACATGCAGTTTCAATGCTACGACTGTAAAGGACGCCATAATTATTGATTGCAAAGTAATTGCTCTATATAACATGTATTCAAATTTTGACTTTGAACATCATTACGTTCTTTTCTACTCCTAACTCATTATTTCAGATTATCTGATGGATGACCAATGGGTTGCTTGACCACAGATGGAATACCAAACATTTTAGGTCTGTATTGATGTTGCTGCAATAGCAATCAAATATTAGACGAGGAAAATATCATAATTAGAGGCACAGTACATGCTTTAATAGACAATTGATTTATCAAATTTTGAATTTAGATTTTTAGATATTTAACCATTCACTATCACTCGTCTAAAAACCAGAAAACTGCTACTACATAAACTGATGTGATACTGTAGGCTAATATAGTTATTTATAAGAACAAAATGACGTCATTTTAGTCAAATAGTATGTGAGAATGCAGTATCACAGCAGTTAATACGGTGGGTGGGGGATTTTGCCAGTAACTTCTAGTCATAAACAAATGACAGTGAAGGGTAAAGCATAAGTAACCTTTTATTTGAAACAGAAATGGCAAATTATGCTTACAAGTTGCAGACCAGGGCCCTGTAAGTAATGACTTTCATTTCCAAAGTTTCAATTAAAGTTCATATTTACCTAACAACTCGGTTAATTTGTTGACCAAGTCCTGTCGTCCAACATCAGACAGTAGTTGTTCTAGGAGTGTTGTGTTATCAGTCATAATCAATTTACGTTCAACCATGCTTTCCAAAGGAAAGATCAAAGGAATTCTCGATTTGTCGAACATCCCAGTCTGGAGTCACCATCTTCTTGCATACATCTTTCATGTCCAAAAGATTGGCTAAGAAGACATAATAATAAATAGATGTGTTGATGAATTTAATTTGTTCAATGTAAATATCCACTGGCATCATTTTCGAAGAAATTGTGTTTAATGTAATGTAACTAGGCATTGTTCACCAATTTGTTTATCTTTATAAACATGACTTCAAATCATCAGGAGCACATTTAGCACAAACAGTACACAACGTATTAAAAGTCACACGAATCGCAATAAGCACATCAATTTATTCATATGACATGACCCATTAACGAAAAAGAATTCTGCATGAGATTTATTTGATATTTATTGATTGTCAGTCTTTTATTAAATGTTGGAATAGTTCAAATGTGACCCATGTTTTGTAAACATCAAATGATACAGTTTCATCTGATAAAATCATTGAAAACCAGACTGAGTGTGCACTGTAACATTGTTCCTGTGAATTCTCTAAGCAAAGGCGATTTTATCATTTTAAAAGACAGTAATATGGTTGGATATCATAGACTAACCCTTTCGAATAGCAGCCACTGGATGATAATCATTGTGGCGAGGTCTATACAGTTTTAATTGCCTGTTTGACCATTTTCATGTTGTCAATTTAAAAGCGGCGCTCAATGTTGGTCTTATAAACTTCAAAATAATTATTTGGGTACCGATAACATTGTGAAAAAGAATCCCCTCCCTAAAATGCTTTAGGGGCAACATTTAAGATAAACTCGTATTTCGTACTGTCAATTGGTGTCATGACCTACGGATATTAAGTAAAATATGCGACATATTCACATACATACCTTCGACGATTTCATCAGAGATTACAGATAAAGAAGCGAGTAGATCCATTTTTAGATAATCTACCTGGATTCACTAAGTACCACCAGGTAGCAATACGAAACGCCGCACTTTTTTGCCGCAGATTTTGGATTAAGTTTGCCCGCATAACATAAACAAGCAAATGACAACCCTCACTACGACTTCTCAGTTTAAAGACTGATCACATGCACGAATAATACATACATGGTACATTCTGGCAGATACTTTGACCCCTATAGCCCCACCTCTTTATGCTAAATCGGGCCAACGTTGTCATTCGTGTAAATCAATAACATTCAGATCTATCTGCTAACACACGAACAAAAATAACGCAAATTACAGTTATCAGTTATTTGCCACTTGACTCTAGATCTGTTAGGCCAGATAGTTTCATGACAGCAAAACAATCGTGGCGCGTTTCTATAAGTAAAGTTCAGTGGATTGCTTCAGTTCGTGTCATCGCTGTAAGATTAGTGCCGATTGCAATGTAGAATAATTTTAATATGAGTGTTGTGCAAAGAGACACATTTCGAAGTTTTAACAATTTGTATCGTTCTTTAATATTCTGGAAAGAAAAACACAACTGTACAAGCAACGATTTAGGATAGCTTTGAAATTCTAGTTGCATGCATCGTGTAAACAGACGCAGACTCACTGATATATTCTGGCATCCACAACCCCTCCCCCTTCATACACACACATACACATACACACAAACAAACAAACAAACAAACAAACAAACAAACAAACAAACAAACACACACATAGTAAATTACATATACACACAAGCGTGCGCATACAGGCACGCACAGACCCCCACTCCATGCCACCCCCACACACATATGCCGTACTAATGAAATGTGGTTATCAGATAGCACTTCTTCCCAAGGTATCTCATTAACTACCACAAAATATATCAAATTATTATAAGAGATGGCGATATCAATGGAAAGTTACAGTTTTAAAAGAATGAAGAAAGGATTTCTAAATCTGGAATCCAATTTAATTCCTCCCAGATTTTCTTTATTTTCAATCATTATCTTCTTGATATGTCAAACTGAAAAGATACATTTCACTATTTTGATTTTCAGTCAGATTTTGCTATATGCTCTATAGCATTGTATAAAAATTTGTTCGTTTGGTTACAATGAAGTAGCCGGCTTCCTTTTCATATATACATCCATTGTCCGGTTTAGGTTTTCAATTTTCCGTGTTTACAGTAAATATCATGTACGAGTATTTAATAAAAGTTTAAAAAGTCACCGACCAAATTTCTTACTCTAATTAGATTTGATAATTGCTTCTACGATTTCGGCTGCTGGAAAATCCATGGCTATTATCCCCCATCTACTTCTGCCTGGATACCGTCTCAAATATTGCATCAGCTTTGGGTTGATTCTACCAGCGACTGCATTTGGGTAAGCACCTGAACTTGCACCGCTCGAAAAGGTAAGGTACATAGTGGAGGTTCTACCACGTCTTGCCTTCTGCAAGTGATCTTCCACGTAGTCGAATTTGGCATTAATACTGGACGAAAGTATAGTTGCGACATCATAATGGTCTTCTATCTTGAGCGATGAATATTGAATGAAATCACTTGATCCACCAAAATCATCAAGAATAACAATTTTCCCACGGACTTCGCCGATTGTTGGGGAATTATTGGTGCGTGGAGATCTGTAGAACCAGTTTCCACTGTAATTACCGATATTCAACTCTACTGAGCTCTTCATGCTACGGCTATTACCATCGCTTGTATGTTCTTCCTTCACCCGCATGATTATGACTTCTGACGAATGATTGCTGAGAAATGAGATCACGTCACGAAGAACATCTTTAAAGTGTGCGTTCTGGAAATACGCTCCATGGTGAATCGTCAAACAATTGTTGAAATGTCTACAGCGTATATCCAGGAAACGGATACCAGCCTCCAGCTGCTTACGCAGTGTCCAATTTGTGGATTGACATCTAGCAATTGGCCCACCAGACCCTTCGAAAGTCATGGTATTATGTGTACCTGGAATGGAGAGGTTTGCCAATGACTTTTCATCTGGAATTCTTGACATCCAATTCGGGTCGTAATGCAATGTACTTTCAGTATCACCCATTTTCAAGTTCCTTTACTCGTCCGTAATACAGCTGTTCCGAATCTTCCTATTCAGAGGAATGAAGGTCCGAGTTCAATCAAGCTCTTTAAAGAGATGTGCAAATGGGGAGTTAATAATTAATGCCTTGTAAGTTAAAGAGTAATTGATCAATAAAATTATAATGGTATGGTAATGTACTGGACCTGAATGGGCAATCACACATAATTTTTCAAAAGTGTTTTTTTTTGTTCACACTTATGGCTCCACACACAACCATGCTACCAACAAGCTATGTACTTGATGAAAGCGTTTGAACTGTTCAAAATCGCCCCAAATACCACTGTCATTCATTAAATTTGTTCTGCTCCCACACGAACGCCCTCAATTACAACGTGCCAATGTTTCTCTACACGTGCACGATGCAACTACAGAAATTGTTTAACAACTAGCATATCAAAGCCATGTCATTTGAGTGTGAGTGTATCGCATATAAGTAATTGCGTCCAATCTGCCCATCACTTTACATGCTGTCGTTCGCATTAAGATAGCATGCCTAACATCATCTAAGTGTGTTACTCACATGCATATTATCAAGTATGCCAATTATACTCGTGGCTTCACTGATAGAAACAGAAATTACAACACTCAGATACAACTCCTAACCAGACGAATATCTATGTTACATTTCCATATTGTTATACATATTCTAATATTATGATAGTTCCTGTCAAAAAATATATTTCTCACTTTTAATACTGATGGTCATTCTAAATTCATGTATACTTGTACTGTCAGATACCTGGAAGTGGTTCGACCATGTTATATATTTGGCATATGTGCGTTAACATCGATAATAATTCAGTATTGGTACAATGCCAACGATTGCTTATTTGCTGAATAATGTTGATACAGTACTTGTTATCAAGAAATCCACGATTTTGTTTTTACCTTAACTTTTACCTGCATGCATGATCTTGTGCACGTAATGCCGGTCCTTCCTAGTTGGAATTTTGGTCTAGTGCCAACCATGATTGTTATTGAATACTAGTTACTATAGGAATACTATACACGAGATTTTGGTACAATTCGCGACATATAGCACGAGCCGAATGGCGAGTGCTACATGGAGCGAATTGTACCAAATTCGAGTGTATACCCGCCTTCGGAGGGGGTTATTGCTATTATATTATATCAAAATATGTGTCTATTTCTTCTAAATGTGATTCTGTGGTTATTTATATGCCTGAAAAGGCGAATTCGCACGTACAGAAAAAGATCGTCGGGAACGAGCATATTTTGATGAGTGGATACGTTCATATCGCCCAAACACACACACTACATGAACACAAACCATACACTACATTTCATTGCATTGATAAACTACTTTATTTACGTCATATAATGTATAACGAAAACGCGTTGAAAACTAGCAACGAAGAAAACGGGGCAAGGGGTCAAAGAAAGTAACAATTTTGTTTGGATATTTACATAAGAACAATACAATCTTGTACACTGCTAAAAATAGATGTCTCGGCGTTGAATCAGTGGAATCGGAGAAAGCTCGAGACAGTAAATCAGAGACGCGACGTTACACAGTCTACTTTAATTTAATGGTTAACAAATTGAACATTGACTGAACCTGAAAATGTACAGTTTTGAAATAATCCTGACGCACTTGACTGATGGTTAAAAGTTAAATTGGTGTTGCTTGATTCAACGAGAGCAGGACGCTGACGGCTCGTTGCATGGGAGAACTTGTACCTTATCAGCCATGGCCAGTGATGTTGAAGCCACTGATCGATCGTTGCTTTCGATCGCAAGGTCATCAGTGGAATTATTTGGACTACTGTAACCCAAACTATTGTACAGGATACCTGACATACCTTTACTCTGAGGAAGTGTTAACTTATTGGTATAAAAACGAACACTAGCTTCGTTTTTGTGAGTACTATTCATATGCTAGTTTAGGGGCCCATTTTACCACTGCCGGCCGTGGTAAAATGGGATTTTACCACAGTTATTATCCAATCAGAATGGCGCATAGTAGCATGATATAATATAATACAGTATTTGTTATCAAGATTTTGTTTTTACCTTTTACCTGCATGCACGATCTTGTGCACGTAATGCCGGTCCTTCATAGTTGGAATTTTGGTCTAGTGCCAACCATTGTTATTGAATACAAGTTACTAGGAATTGTGTGATAGTGGAATAGCATCGCGATAGCTGTTCTCACGTCTACAAGTAGGCTAAGGTATTCCAACACGAGGGATGAAATCAACAACATTATTAATCACGCTAACTGCCAATAATAAGTCAAGTCAACTGAGTGTGTATATCACGACTGATTGCAGCCCAAGTTTGGTTCCCTATAGAATCATTTTTTCACTAATTCTAAAGAAAGAAAAATGTAAGGAAAACACAGTCAAGTAACATTCATTTTAATTTCTAGCAGTAGCTACAAATAAGGTAAACGAATTGGACGTATACCACTAGCCTGCATTACATCAATAGTCCAACATCAGCGGTGGTACACTTAACATCTCTCAACTTCTTTCGCAATTTTACCGGTATGGGATACAAATATATTGATTTATCAATGTTATCCGCTGGATATTTGTGTATATTGTTTAATACTAAGTTGTCCGTAAAGGTATTTAACATTGGCTATTATGGTGTGTGTGGTTCCGTGGTACTGTTGTCACGTTTGTTTGAAAGTAATCGTTGTATGGAGCCACTCCATGGATATTTTATTACACCATCAGTCAAACACAACAGACACAAATAAACAAAACAGAAACACATCTCCATCGCCCATGCAGAAGTTTAATATTCGTTGTGTGGAGCTACCTCCCCTGTTTTAATAGTCTTGTTCCTATACAGTATCGTTATGATTTATACCTTCACTCACAGTATAGTCAAGGCCCAAGAAAAAGGGTGTTAATTATGGTTCAGCCCCATAGTTTGCAAAGCACAACAGTGCATGTCACTAGTAATAACAGAATGTCTTGTCGTTACCACTCTTTAAATATTCATTTGATACAACTGTTTCCATGATGTCCAATGTCCAACCAGGACTCCACCGCCAATCCGTTTAAACAAAATCTATGCAACAACATAATCATGTTTATATCAACATAATAGGAGGTAGCACAGGAATATGTGATGACTGAGGAAATTTGACCAGACTGTGTTGTGGTTAGGGACAGGTCAGTTTCTCCAGCCTGGGGGGGGGGGGGGCGGTGGATTCTTAAATCTGGCCGACAAAAAGTCACTGACCCCCCCTATCTGTAAAACCAAAAACAGGCTGACCCCCCTATCACTTAATTCTAAAACATATATAATATTCGCATGACAGGTATTTTTTTTATCGTGACTCAGTGTGGACTGCTTGACTGTCTTGCATCTACTTTATAAGATCCCGGGTTAGCACTATCATATTTATAATTATTGACTACACAGGGTAAATATATTCGAAAAGGAGTTTAATAGCATCTTGGCAGTGAAAGGTAGGAAAGCTTGAGAAGGGAATATGTACATCTCTTATGGGGGTCCTAGGGGGTCTCCCCCTAGAAGCCCTGGAGGTTTTTAACTCTGAAAAGTCAATTTTGAGACTATTCAGACCCTTTCAGACAATAATTTCCAAGCCTTACAAGACAACACCAACATGTTAAAAGCAACTACATAGGGTTGAAATACTTTTGAAATATACTTTGATAGCATCTTGACAGTAGGAGGGGAAGAGCTTGAGACTGGGATATGTCCACCTCATGTGGGGGGTCTGAGGGGGGTCTCCCTCTAGAAACCCTGGAGAATTTTCACCCTTAAAGCCAATATTTAGGCTATTCAGACCCTTTCAAGCAATAACTTAATCCATGCTTTACAAGACAGCAAGTATCAGAAACTATTCTTTATAACTTACACTAAGGGTTGAAATATGTTCTTAAAAAGTTTAAATGGCATCATTATATACATGTAGTAAAGGTCAGCACATCTATAATGCAATGGTAGTATCATTGGTAGGGGAGATTTGGAGTTTAAGGCAATTTTAGACTATCTTGGCAAACGTTTCAGATCTTGAAAAGACAATATCATATCAAATTAGAATAGGGTGAAAATATTTAAGAAAAGTTTAATACCATTATGACAGTAATGCTTCGAAAAGCTAACGTAAAATGTTTTTAAATGAGTTTCTCATATCACATAAAATGGACATGTAACATTAGTATATAGGGGGCATTAATATTGCATGTATAATAAGTCACCGATATGTTAGAGAACTTTAGGTGGTCATACCTAGTGTATAATAGTAACTGGAATCTGATGAGATGTGGTGATTTGTAGTGTCAATAGCATGACGAGTAGAACAATTAAGATTAACTTCATTTATAAACTATCTATGAAAATTACCATTACGAAACCTTCAAGTTCACTTTTGCCCCAAACTGCAATATAAGCGAAGCATTGATTGTGAAACAGCCAAGCATTTACATGACATGTTCTGTAACTAGTGTGGTAGGTAGGTAATACCGGTACATGTATATGAATATGTATAGTTAGGTTTGAACTAATAATTAATGTTAAAGCATTCATGTAAGAAACAGGGACAAGAACAAATATTGACATGTACCACATTTCAGACAAGGCTATATGCCATTGTAGAAAGGATTTTTTTCTTCCATCACAATCTAAAACACAATGACCCCCCTATCCACAATTTTCAAAACAGCATGACCCCCCTACTGCCAATTTCAAAAAACAGGGTGACACCCCCCCTACCAATCCACCGGCCCCCAGGCTGAAGAAACTGACCGGTCCCTTAAACCAAATTCTGGTCATCCAGACTACTGTTTTAATATCCGGACGGGTTTTAATCTTTCCTTTTTTTCTTCGGTATCATTAATAATAATATCCATATTTATATCAATAATGAGACATTGATCTGTGGAATATTTTCACAAATTTGAATTGCAAGTAAAAGTTTCTGCCTATGGAGTAGATGTTCATACTCAGAAGATATGCCCCTGACGTCGTTTGCAAAGTTAAGTCTTTCACGCCTTTGATTAGTATTGTAATCTTGAAATATTTGTAAGTATACTGACTGTGATTCGTCTGTCTAAACAAACAAGTTGGTAGGAACAAAAAGAAAAGTGATGAGAGAATCATAATTTTATATTGAATTTAAATCATTGGTAAACTGTAAAATTTGATATGAAATGAAAGAGATTCGAAAGTATTGATTATGTAATCAACTATCATGTATGTATCAAATTAGAACGAGGGGTTGATAGGATAGGAATAGAGGTACGTAGGATAGAATGAGAGGTTCACTGGATAGAGTGCGATTTTCGATAGAATGAGTTATCTCTCATACAAAAGCGGCCATTTTCAAGCAGATTTGATTTCCTGAGAACATGCTATCAAACGAACTGTCATCTTTATCAAACGAACCTCCGATGTGATATAGTGCAACTTCTCATCCTAGATTCAGTCCTAACAAACACGTTGATTGCTGGTAAAACTGTTTTACAGCAATTCAATGTTATTAGTTTTGATGATAGCTTTAATGAGATCTTCCCTTTGGAAATCCATTGCAATAATCCTAAGTCATTGACGTGTTGCACCTCGCCCTTGGAGATATCTATCTAGGTGAGATCTCGTGGATCGCACCACAAATTGCATATGGGCTGGGGCAGTGTGTAAAACCACAATTGCCACCACTCATAATCAGAAATGCGTCTTCGGCTTTACCATTGATGGCCTTCGTAAGATTTGGCTGTAGCTCATCCCACTTTTTCCCCAATATCTAGATCAGACAAACTCCTCACAATTGATTTCTTACCCACCACATTTATTGAACCGTATGGTTCCAGTGAAACGCCATCAAAGTCAACTAGGAAGACCATTTTTCAGCGCACCTGTCCAAGTGTAATCATGGCCAAACTCGAGGCACCACCTTTGAATGTTTGTCGCCTGCACTTAGGGAGCGATCAGTTTTTTACGGCCGGGGGTGGGCCGGTGACTTTTTGTTCATGTTGTACTTAAAAATAGTGACCCCCTGCAATTCATCCACAAAACAATCCACCACCCCCCCCCCCTCTGACAAATAAAAAAACACAATCCCCCCCCATCTGTTGACAAGAAACACTCGTTTTGTTCTTACAAAATACACTCTATTCTCAAAGCATAATACCGCACACTGTATAGTTAATTTTACATGTTACATTTTCAGTAATTTTAAGTGTATCTGGTAAATTGCTAACCAAAATCCAATGTTTCACATGTATAAAGTTCTTTAGATAAGGACCCCTATGAGAAGTATGATTGTCTATTCACGGACATACAAAATATTCATGTTTTAGTAACCAAATGTTCTAGGATATCTCTTAGATTGAGTGAACTATTAATATTGATTAATTCAGCTAATTATCAAGTACAATATTATAAATGGAGATAACATACTTGTAAACCCATGTCAATAACTGTCACACATAATGATGTACTTGCATCATATAATGAATTGTTTACATCATATAAAGATATGTTCACATCATATAGTCAATGTATTGTTCTCTTTAGACTTAACACAACTGTGGCTTTCCATACATGTACACGTTTGCACTCCTCAAGGCACTTGTTTGTCCTGTTCATAATTGGTACTGACTCAAAACTCCACCCCCTCCCATTCATTGACCACACTGCTCATTTTAACCAAAATATATTTGAAAGGTTTTGAATAATGAAATGTGATAAATGTCATTGGTTTCAAAATAGAAATTCAAAAATGTCATAAAAATGTTTTCTGTACTACAGCAGTTTCTAAACTAGACCACTAATTCAATTCACTTACTTACTATTAGCTATGTTGTCCAGTATATTGCTGGCAACATGATTGCCTTGAAAATAAATACATTCTAATACCAAGGAAATGTATTATTATGATCTGCTGACAAAATTGTACTCGCAGTATACAGTCACTCAATGGGGATACTAGATATTCCAGGGGAGATGTAAAATCTAATTTTCCTCATAACTTTGCATTGTGTCAGTACTATAGAAGTCCTGGCTACAAATCTAAGTTTGTATATTAGTCATTCACATAATATATATTCTCCGAGAATCCGATTAATATTGTGTTCACCTTGGAATATATTTCCTTCTTGGTAGTTTATGGTGTAAAACAATAGCAAGAGAAAAGGGGTTTTCACATGTAGCCTGGTAACATGTATTAAACTTGGTGATGGGTGGTCCCAGGTATCAGAGAAGAAGTGAAACACAAACACTGAAAAGTAATTTTTGATAAGACATGTAGTTCGTACTATAGCTATGCAAAGTAACATTTCAATAGTTTGTACATGTATGATAAATCAACACATTAGGGGTGAGATCAGTAGGTAAAAAACTAATTCTTTTAGTAAGGCCTCAGAACCCCTTCCCCATCCCCTTCTAACTAAGTTGGTAAAATTGTTGCACACAGCACAATCAATTTCAAATCAGTATGTAGTATTATCTAGTGCTATGAATATAAAGCCAGTATGTAGTGAGGAAAAATAGCTCTTTTATTGGCACAATAAATGTATTTTAGTGCCATGCATAACAATTCTTTTCCCATTTTTCAATCTGACATTTTTAGAATTGTTTGTATTGGGGTACAAAACAGATTTCATTATAAAAGACCTCCTCTCACCCCACCCAAAACTAAAAGAATTTAGTTTTTACCCTACATTGAACTATTGGTCTCAACCATAAATCAATTTGGGACCTCTAATGGAGATGATTGTAGTTATCATACACTAGATGTACAAAAACATATAGGAACTACACTAACTATATACATGGACATTGGATATCCAATATCTAGACACAGGCAGGGTCAGGCACTTTCAGTCATTGTGTTCGCCACATATTATTTCAAAGTGTCCTAAATTGATTATGTTTGTGCACAATTCCACATCTTCAGGTCAATAGAGGAATTATAGATTTTAGAGCCAGTAAATCTTACGGTATTTCATTTCTTATGTGTTACATGGACAGCTACACATGCAAGTTTTTCTACCACAAGATGACACAATGCAACTCATGGCATGCAATAGCGAGAAGTCATTTCTAACAAATAACTGTTGCTTAAAGGTGGCCATGGTGCAGTGTTGTGACGCCATACCATATGTATTGGATGTATCAAGAGACAGAGTTTTTGTTATATTTGAATGTATATTGATCATAGTTATTTGTTTATGGTTTATTTTATGCACATACATTTTCTTGTTTAATAGCTCACACGGCGACCGCAAGCGGGAGCATAGCAGCTCATTGACTAGTATGCATGCATGTCCTATATACTATGCGATGATTTTTTGGTGGTTTTACCCAAGGATGCATTGCGGTACAATGACTACGCATACGCGTTCTATGTACGAAGTGCAATCTCCACACCGAGAGCACTATCTATGATATCATTGTGAGGCAGTCGCTCACAAATGCATCTACCCAGCTGTGCGAGCTTAGGGGCTTTGGCCTAGTTATGATATTAAATGTATGGACATTTAAGTACAGGAGCATGGCTCATGATTTTGTTTAGTTGAAAACAAGGTGACTCCCCCCCCCCCTTTATTCACTTCGTAAAAATGATGACCCCCTTCTATGAGTCCCAAATTAAGGTGACCCCCCCGGCCGTAACAACTGTTCGCTCCCTTATAATTACTTATAGATTGTTTAAGCCTGTCAACGATCGGCTGGACTGTTTGATAGGGGATTGCCTCTTCCCTAACATGGAACAGAACTGTTTCACTGCTGTATTCTTTTAGGAACTCTGCAACTTCGTCACAAACTGGCTCGAATATTGTATTCTGGTAATTTGTACCTTGGTGAATAGTAAAGCGACGCCCATAGTGCCTACAACCAATATAAATAAATCTGACATCAGCTTTTAGTTGGGAGTAGAGAGGTCAGTGTTGACATTCATTGTGCATACCGTAACAGCTGATAGAACCGTGGATACCGGGAATAGATAAGTCTGAAATCAGTGTCTCATCTGGGAGTGATTCCATCCAGTTTGGAAACGTATTTTGTGGATATCTTGCAGTAACACCACCAAGTTTGTTCCCCATTTTCCTGAAAGTGTGTTACTTTGATAAATGTCCCGGAATAGAGAAATTCATTAAATTCGAAAGGTTTCCACAGTCAAATACATTGTGCAATACCAACCGTATCTATGAGAACGCCCCCGCGAATTCCAGTTATCAAATCAGTTATCATGAATTATCACATTTATTCGAAAACATGTTTACGTTTGTGTGTGTGTTATGCTTGGCTACCATGCCAACACAGAGGGTTTGATAACACCTACAGCTTGTCATTAAATTTGAAGAATGTTGTAAATAATCCACCTGCCTAGTGAGTAAGCACAAACCTACAGACCGTAACACATTAACAGTACGAAAACGTCTGCAATATAATAAGCTAAGAAACAAACTGAATGCCTCCGTTTGGAATTTGAGAACGTATTTTATGCACACTGGGAAAAGCAGTGCAGTCTATTTATTGCCGATGGTAACAACAAGAACAACAACAGTAATTCCCTCAGAGTGTTACCAAAAGTGGGGTCATCTACCAAATAAAATGGTTATAGTGGGCTGTAATCGTGCGGTAAAATTGATGTCTATCTACATGCTTGAAAAGGTGATATTTATATATAATCCCATGAAATCAATGTTAGTTTTACGTCATAATGCTCCGAGTATGATTCCGCGGACTAATACAAATTCGAGCCGGTAGGCGAGAATTTGTAGTCCGCGGAATCATACGAGGAGCATTATGACGTAAAACTAACATTGATTTCATGGAATTATATATTTATCACATAATTAAGTATTTACCCGTATTTTTCTGAAATTCTGAAATCGTATTTTACGAATACTGCATCATTTCATCGCACTATATTCTTCATCGCGTATTAAAAAAATTCGCCCGTCGGCTATGCAAATTACATAATCGCGTGACTTGTCGCGAGGTCAAGCTTACCATTGTACGGTATCGATCATACTGTTGTGTGGTTTCTCAACCAAAATTATCGGTTATAACCTTGCGATGTACATGTAATATCGAATTTAGTTTAAAACGTAAGTAGAATTGTCTGAATGCGACTTTTGTGCCGTCATTTTAATCATATTTTCTCGGGTTGTGTAAGTTCGGAGATCTGAGCTCGAAGGAAAATCGGAAGCTTTCCGGCTGTGATGTCGATAATCTAAGTGATTTTTAAATAGAATAAAATGTATCAAATACAAATAAAAGGACTTCTATGTATCAAACTCATGCCATCCAATGATATATGTAACGTAATGTATGCATGTACGTTTTGAAAGCACATAATTATTATGATAAACTTGATCGTACGTAGCGTGGGATTGACACGAACACTTGAACAGTACGGAGAAAAAATAGTTCGGTAGAACAGGGGTGATATGCTCTGAAATCACCCCTGTTTGACGTCACACAGTAGAAGATATGCACGTATTTATGTGATAATGGCTTTTATACACTGCTTGTATCTACTACACTATGATTTCAACTTGTTCCACATCCACGGAACGATACTCACAGAACAAATCATTTTCACGTCATTTTTATTACTCTCTCTTATAGGACATGCAATTCATTCGATAAGAAATATGACAAGAGATAACGTGAACTTAAGAAAGACGCATAGGAAATTAAAATATGTGGTATGGTGTCGGCTATCAGTTCTATCAGTTCACGAATGCTTAGTCGAAGTAAATGAGGCACTTGGCTTGACACATGACAATTATCTAGATGAGTTGATGCGCTATGCAAGCATTTCTCACCTCTATTGTGGGGTTCTCCAAAAGCATATAACACTTTGATCCACAGTCACTTGAAGTTTTCATGTTTGAAATAATAGATTAGTTTTTGATCAAGTATTTTACATAAAAATTAAGATTGTTTTCAAAGTGTGTGTGTGTGTGTGTGTGTGTGTGTGTGTGTGTGTGTGTGTGTGTGTTTAAAGTTGTTTCTTGAAATAAGAATGCTGTTTGACCAAAAGTGACTAAGTGCCAAACAATGTGTAAACTCTCAATGCCAATAGTTACTTTTCAATGTTATTAGTTTCGATGACGGCATGGATAAGATCTTCCCTAGGGAAATCCATTGCGATGATACCTAATCGTTGACGTGTTCCCCCAAGACCTTTCAGAAATCTATCAAGATGATCTTGGATGGGACCAGATATTGCATACGGACTGGGACAGTGTATGAAACCACAATTACCACCACAAATAGTAAGAAATGCGTCCTCGGCCTTACCACTGATGGCCTTCCTGAGGTTGGTCTGTATTTCATCCCATCGTTTCCCAATATCTAGATCGGATAAACTCCTCACGATTGATCTCTTACCCACCACATTTATTGAAGCGTACGGTTCCAAAGACTGGTCGTCAAAGTTGGGGATAAATATTACCTTTCCCCGAACTTGGCCAAGTTTGATTTTCCCTAAACCCATTGTCATATTTTCCTTTATATGGCCAGGATAGAACGAGAAATAGCTTTGGAGTGTATCAATCATTGGCTGAACCGTTTGGTGTGGAATCGCCTCCTCTCTGACGTGGAAAAGGACAGTCTCACTCTCATAATTTTCAAGAAACTTGACAACTTCCGTAACTACAGGCGTGAACATAGTATTCTGGAAATTCGTGCCTTCATGGATTGCAAAGCGGTGTCCGTAGTGTCTACAACCAATGTCAATAAATCTGACACCAGCTTTCAGCTGCGAGTAGAGAGGCCAATGCTGACACTTGTTGTTCATGCCGTAACAACTGACCGAACCATGGGTACCAGGAATAGATATGTCTGGCACCAGAGTGTCGTCTGGGATCGATTTCATCCAGTTTGGCAAGGTATTTTCAGGATGTTTAGCGATGGTGCTATCAAGTTTGTTCCCCATTTTGCAGATTTTGTGTCAGAAGGACCTACGCATACCATTCAAGGATTGATAACTATATACAAACACGTCTGCCCACGTTGACCCAAGGGTCATCAAGTATATGAACTATATAAGTTATAACTCGATCTCATAATTATTCGTTATATGTGACTTTAACAGTATGTTCTGGCCGCTAGGATAAAAAATTAGTCAAATCACAAAGGGATATAATCAATATTATTTTGAAGACTAGACCTTGACAGATTGGCTGAAAATTAATGAAAAAACGTAGCCTCTCTTTGTCCTGCCGCTATCATGGGAGTGTGTTATAAATTATTCGTTAAACAGAAGGGCATATGTCATGACTCTTGGCAGTAATAATCTCCCCTGCCAAGAGAATGGTATAACCCTTTGCTCATTTGTTTTGAGCTGCCTGGTATCGTTGACAACAAACTTGATAGAAATGCGTAGAAATTTCAGTTTAGGGTTAGGGTTTGATATTCTCTTTACTATATAGTACCTTTCATCATTTGTATTGTGTCGTTTTCGACATATTCATGTCATGGCTGAATGATTGACATCAATGCGTCATCTAATCTGACTCTGGTATCAACATGCACGCTGACAATCTAGATGATTAACTTACACACACAAAACACGTACACGCACGGTAAATATTTAACAGCTTTGAGACAACAAGTTTAGAACTGTTGTCTTTTCAGCATATCAACATGTTCACACCTACAATCATCCACTCTAATAATTGTACTGTAGATAGTTACATTTGCAAAGTAAAATCACACATTTGCCAGAATTCGGACACTAGTACAATGTAGTTTTAATTGACATTTTATTGATAAAATTAAATTGTATAACATAGATTAATATCACAATTATATACTTAATAAATTTATATATATATTTAGTTTTTCGAAAATATGTTTAAAACACTACTGCACTGAATATGACATGCATAGTATATCACTGAATATATCAGGACATTTCCCTAGCTTTCCCCATCCCACCCCATTGTTTTTAATATAGCTTTTCGAAATCATATTTCATATTACAATTACATGTTAAAAGCAAAAACTTGAATGCGTTGATGATTTTCCATTTCATATTGTTGTCAGTTGCAATTAAAAATAACAAAAACACAGTGTACACAAACTAAACTATTAAACACAACACAATTCCAGTATCCTGTGTTCAGTAACGACATCAGATAGCAGCTCGCTTGCTGGTCGTTTTGATGTGCCAAGTAGAAGAATATATATACATATTGCCATATATAAAAGACTGCTTCTTTTAAACACTGAGCCACACAATATTAGAAAAGAAAATACATCGACTGAAATGAAATTTGAAATGTTCCATTCTCATTGTTAACATGAATCAAGGGTTAAGTATACATTACAGTCCAAGTATCAACAGTATCACTATTGGGTTGATTAAATCCGTGACAAATTACGTCCATCAATCCAACTACTATAATGAAATGTCGTAAGCCATTAACTTTTATCCACTTTAGAATTGTGACAATCAAAGGAGTGGATGCGAGTTGTCACTGATTGGAATTTTAGTTTGTAGTTTGCTATCATTTGTTTTCTAATACTTCCTGTAGCACACTTTATGTTGTGGCGGTTGAAGGAGTGGATGCGAGTTGTCACTGATTGGAATTTTAGTTTGTAGTTGGATATCATTTGGTTTTCTATACTTCCTATCATAAGGGTAAAACAATCGGTCACTCATAGGCATTAAAAGTTGCTTGTAACCACAATGTACAGTCTTTTGAAACGCACAATAACGTACCCAAAGTTACAGTGTGAAGTGTGTTTAGACATGTTACACTCATGCTGGACCGTCACAATACCTCTAATATGGCAAATGAATTAATTGAATTCTACAAAATTAATATATGTAAGACCATTGTATATTCTTTACCTGTGACTTAGGAAAGATTGCTTCTTTTGAATATTTTACGAGTGGAAATGCAACAGAATAGGTAGGAAAAGATCGAGAAGGGATTTGTGTACGCTAAAGTTGAAAGTTTATTGCTCTTTCTTACTGCGTTTTTGTAGTTTCGAGGTTATTCTCAGAACGGTTTAATGGACCCCAGTATATCGACCGTATCTCATATATACTTTTTAACCGATGCTGTAGTAATGTCTGTTTAAGATTTAAAAGTTCAGAGGTTGGCTAATATGCATGTCGGCGAAGTTCCATGATTGTATATTGACAACACACAATATGTTCTTACATATACCAACCACCACGTTTATTTTGGCTAATTTGCAGGAGGTCAGAGTTCACTTGGCCGGGATTTCTTTCGTCAAATTTGCATTTTTGTTCAGAAACAAAGTTATGTTTGAATGTTCTAACTGCAGGGCTAGGTGTACATAGCATGCGAGCCCGAGGCGAGCGTGTGCGAATCAGATGCCTGTAGAGATTCATTATCACCAGTCCTTTACATGCACTCACACGACAAATTGTCCTGTATGTTCACGGGTGATTGCGTTCTGTTTAGAGTAACAGTGTGTCTCAGATCTCCCGTGTAGGAGCAAGATACTTTGTATGACCAATGTAACTCATCACTGCTCATTTCGGAAACAAATGACTTAATGTTATCCCTAATCTCTCCCCTCTCATCACGACAGACTGCGTCTACGCAAATTGATTCTAAAGTACATGATGAGCGTCCTGTCATCCACTTGCTGGCAGGAACCATAAATCTATCGACAATACGGTAAATCAAATCTTCCAGTCGACTGGTGTCCAGTAGACGGTTGAAGAAGTCTCTGTTGACAATTTTTAGAGTCAAGTTACGGAGGCCGGAGGATTTCTTTACTGCATTAGTGAGATGCGTTGAATAGTCGTCAGCCCCGTTTGGCGTAGTTCCGAAAACCACACCAAATATCACGGTGAGAGATTGTAGGTGTCTCGTTGTTGTGATAAGGGACATCAGATTTTTATTTGGTGCAGCGGTGACACATAGCGTTTCGAGTGTTTTATTATTAACGATTTTTTTCAGAAATGACATGCTATGAATTATTTGAAGGCGAGAAGATGCCATTGCTGACAAGTCCCAGAATCCGACTCTCAGGCCTTTTAAATTTGGGCTATTATTAACCGCTTTGCCCAGTTCGACAGTACAATCTTTTGCACCTTCATAGCTATAGAAAATTTGCAATTCTAAATCAGTTGCAGTGTTTATTTGCTGAATAAAATGAGTTGCACTATCCATCTTATAGTTTTTATCCTCTGAAACGTGAAGGAAAAGTGATAACTCATTGAAGACTAGAAACTTCTCTAAGGGTACAATATCCATGGAAGATCGAATTTGTAATAAAGCTAGACCAAACTTGTTAACGCATTTGTGTTTTCCTTTAGCATTCGCTACCAGAGTTGTCAACCTATCCACAAATATGTCTTTCTGACACTCATGATCTTTCTCAAAACTGAACATCTTACTCAGAGGCGGTATCTTGTAGCGCGGTAAACATCCGATGAAAATTTCATCTAAGGACTCTAACTGTGTGACGCAGTTACTTGCAATCTTTAACAATGTTATGGTGTCATCAATGTCTGGATTGATGCTACATATGGCAAGTGATTCAATGCTTTTATTTTTACCTAATAATTCAGAAATGTTGGTTAAAGGGTTTTCACCCCCAGCCTCTCTAGAACTACGACCTTTCACCAAGAGAACAAGGTGTGTTATTGTCGAGGGATATTGGTTTCCCTCTTCCGAACATGTTTTAATTAGTCCACTTTGATATTGTATCAACCTTAAAATTTCAGGGAGGAATTTCGTCGGACAATTGATAATCAAGGGATCACTTTCTACAGCTTTTCCTTTGTTAAAAAGGTAAAACCAATCTTGCCAAAAGAGTATATGTTTGTTTGCGCATGACTCATGGCTTCTTTATCCTGTACAAGAAAGCCGAGATCTAGAGATTTAAGGTTTGAAATCTCGGCATGCTTTAGGACAACGTGGCTATCTTTAGTACGTCTTGTCTTGTATGAGCTATATACATCTGTCGCCAGACACCTAGATAGATCATGTACACTTTCGTTTTGGCCACCGTTATATGGTAAATTTTCTTTTGCCACATATCTCTTTAATATGCAGTTATGGGTCTCAGTGTAAAGGTCACTGAGTGTTTCTGGAAACTTAACATTCTGAGACTCTTCTTTGGATTTTGTTTCACTATAGTTTTCCCAAAGGACACAGAGAAAAGATATATGCAATGGATTACAAAGGAAACTCTCATCAAAATCAAACTTGGTTTTCTGAAGTTGTTTGACCAATGCATCCCCATTTCCACTAACACTCTCGAAGAAATATTTAGTGATGTATTCTTTATAGTTGGATTCACTAAACCCCTTAATAACAAACCACAGGTTAGCCTGGGTTAAATCACGGTCATGCTCATGTGGCCTTGTGGTGGTTACTACAGTACAAGTTGGTAGTATTTTGTCATAGATAATTTGACAAACTTCGTCATCTTTAGTCTTGGGTATGATTTCATCATAGCCATCACATATCAATAACATCGTTTCACTGTGACGTTTGATATATCGTTGAAGTTGTAAACGTGAAATAGGTGCGTCATAAGGGAGAAGTTGTTCAAATATCACATCTGCTATAGATTCTGCTTCAGCGTGTCTCAGTGTGATAAGAAATACGAAATCAAACCGTTGCAACTCACCACAAGCCCAATCATAAGCTAACTTCCTAGCAAAGACAGACTTTCCTATAGCAGGGGACCCCTTAACTACAATTCGTTTTACATTGCTATCATGTAAATGCGCAAATATATCGTGCTCACTTTTTAGTCTTTCTCCAGTCTTCAGAGTTGTTCTTATATCTGTCTTATCGACGACGAGCTGTGTGTAGACGTCTTTCAAGTGTAGCTGGAATTCTTGGTTCCATGGAAGAGGTTGAAAGTTAGCAAAATCGTTTTCGTATTTTCTCTTCAGAAACTCCTTTATCCACAGAACTTTCTCATCGGACAAATCTAAAAAGAAGACATACAATACGTTAGCAATTCATAGCTGTCTAATGGAAATTAGTTTGATTTAGTGAAAGAATGCTATCATTTATACTGCTCCCAAGAAGTATGACTTATCACATAACCTTTAAATATTTAAATACTGTATATTATAAAAAAGGAAACTGAACAATGGGATATACTTTGCAATATAAAATTAATTGTGGACAGTTTATGTATACGTATCTATACTTCACATGTAGTTCAATGCTACGACTGTAAAAGGACGCCATAATTATTGATTGCAAAGTAATTGCGCTATATAACATGTATTCAAATTTTGACTTTGAACATCATTACGTGCTTTTCTACTCCTAACTCATTATTTCAGATTATCTGATGGATGTCCAATGGGTTGCTTGACCATAGATGGAATCCCAGACATTAATACTCACTAGTCTATACACTTTAGGTCTGTTGCTGCAACAGCAATCAACTATTAGACGAGGAAAATACCATAATTAGAGGTACAGTACAGGCTTTAATAGACAATTCATTTAGCAGATTTTGAATTTAGATTTTTAGATATTTAACCATTGACTATCACTCGTCTAAAAACTAGCAGCCACCGGCAAAAGTGCTACCACATAAACTGATGTGATACTGTAGGCTAATATAATTATTTATAAGAATAGAATGACGTCATTTTAGTCAAATAGTATGTGAGAATGCAGTATCACAGCAGTCAATACGGTGGGATGGGGGATTTTGCCAGTAACTACTAGTCATAAACAAGTGACAGTGAAGGGTAAAGCATAAGTAACCTTTTATTTGAAACAAAAATGACAAAATATACTTTACAGACCAGGGCCCTGTAAGTAATGACTGTCATTTCCAAAGTTTCAATTAAAGTTCATATTTACCTAACAACTCGGTTAATTTGTTGACCAAGTCCTGTCGTCCAACACCAGACAGCAGTTGTTCTAGGAGTGTTGTGTCATCAGTCGTAATCAATTTACGTTCAACCATACTTTTCATGAGATCAAAGGAATTCTCAATTTGTCGAATATCCCAGTCTGGGGTCATCATCTTCTTGCATAAATCTTTCATGTCCAAAAGATTGACTAAGAAGATATAACAACAAGTAGATGTGTAGATGAATTTAATTTGTTCAGTGTAAATATCCACTGACATCATTTTCGAAGAAATTGTGTTTAATGTATTATTATATGTTATGGAGTTATACCTTTAAGTGAGGTAGGTAAAACATGTTTGTAATTCAAGCAGATAAACTAGGCATTGTTCATCAATTTGTTTATCTTTATAAACATGACTTCAAATCATCAGGAGCATATTTAGCACAAACAGCACACGACGTATTAAGGTTCTAGGACAAATGCCCCCGGACAAACGCCCCCGAACAAATGCCCCCCCCCCCCCCCGGACAAACGCCCCCCGATAGGACTGTTGTTGCCTACGAATAGAGCTCCAAAATATCTAGATTTTGGGAAGCACACTTAAAATATGCGTTTATCACGTTTATTGTATAACGGATGAATAGACAGGAGATGTTCAAACACGTTGAATTTGGTTTTATTTGGTACATGATTTGGTTTTATCACCTTTATTGTATTATTACCAAAATTATTACCAATGCAAAGTCGGCATCAGACTGGTATAATTGTTGCAATCCTTCTGATTGAACTTTCCAATATATGTTCTGGGAGAGGTGGTAAAACACCCTTTGACGGTGGTTTCTGGGAAGATATCCGTGATTGCCCTGCTAGCGGACTGTTCATAGTCAATGAGCACACTACGTGGGTTTAGGTTAGAATGGATATTGTTGAGCTGTTATAGAAGATGTCGATAAGTTTCACGTTGTTTGTTAGGCAGCAGAGCATACACGCATGGTATAACACGACCAGCACTTAAGGAATGTATAGTGTAAAGTTGAAAAAAACAACTCGGGAACGACCTTTCTAGGTTGAGTCGTGAGCCATAGTCCTACCTTAGGCATTTCTTCGGGGGCATTTGTCCTACGGGGGCATTTGTCCGGGGGCGTTTGTCCTGTTACCCGTATTATAAGTTACACGAATCAGCAATAAGCACATCAATTTGTTCATATAATATGATCCATTAACGAAAAAGAATTCTGCATGTAAGCCTTTCATATTTATTTGATATTTATTGGATTGCCAGTCTTTTATTAAATGTTGGAATTGTTCAAATGGAACCCAAATGATACATATTCATCCGATACAAAATCATTGAAAATCAGTGTGCACTGAAACATTATTCCTGTTAATTCTCTAAGCAAAGGTGATTTTAAATTTTATCATTTTAAAAGACAGTTGGATATCACAGACTAACCCTTTCGAATAGCATCCACTGGGTGATGATCGTTGTGGTGAGGACTGTACAGATTTAAGATGAAAAAGTGCTTGTTGACCATTTTCTCGTTGTCAATTTAATAGTAGCGCACGATGTTGGACTTATAAACTACAAAATAATATTTGGGTAGCGATAACATTGTGAAAAAGAATCCCCTCCCTAAAATGCTTTAGGGGCAACTCGTATTTGGTACCGTCAATTGGTGTCATGACCTACGGATATTAAGTAAAATATGCGACATATTCACATACATACCTTCGACGATTTCATCAGAGATTACAGATAAAGAAGCGAGTAGATCCATTTTTAGATAATCTACCTGGATTCACTAAGTACCACCAGGTAGCAATACGAAACGCCGCACTTTTTTTGCCGTAGATTTTGGATTAATTTTGCCCGCATAACATAGACAAGCAAAGGACAACCCTCACTACGACTTCTCAGTTTAAAGACTGATCACATGCACGAATAATATATACATGGTACATTCTGGCAGATACTTTGACCCTTATAGCCCCGCCTCTTTATGCTAAATCGGGCCAACGTTGTCATTCGTGTAAATCAATAACATTCAGATCTATCTGCTAACACACGAACACAAATAACACAAATTACAGTTATCAGTTATTTGCCACTTGACTCTAGATCTGTTTGGCCAGATAGTTTCATGACAGCAAAACAATCGTGGCGCGTTTCTATAAGTAAAGTTCAGTGGATTGCTTCAGTTCGTGTCATCGCTGTAAGATTAGTGCCGATTGCAATGTAGAATAATTTTAATATGAGTGTTGTGCAAAGAGACATATTTCGAAGTTTTAACAATTTGTATCGTTCTTTAATATTCTGGAAAGTAAAAAACACAACTGTACAAGCAACGATTTAGGATAGCTTTGAAATTCTAGTTGCATGCATCGTGTAAACAGACGCAGAGTAACTGATATACTCTGGCATGCACAACCCCTCCCCCTTCACACACACACATAGTAAATTACATATACACACAAGCGTGCGCATACAGGCACGCACACACCCCCACTCCATGCCACCCCCCCACACATATGCCGTACTAATGAAATGTGGTTATCAGATAGCACTTTTTCCCAAGGTATCTCATTAACTACCACAAAATATATCAAATTATTATAAGAGATGGCGATATCAATGGAAAGTTACAGTTTTAAAAGAATGAAGAAAGGATTTCTAAATCTGGAATCCAATTTAATTCCTCCCAGGTTTTCTTTATATTCAATCATTATCTTCTTGATATGTCAAACTGAAAAGATACATTTCACTATTTTGATTTTCAGTCAGATTTTGCTATATGCTCTATATCATTGTATAAAAATTTGTTCGTTTGGTTACAATGAAGTAGCCGGCTTCCGTTTCATATATACATCCATTGTCCGGTTTAGGTTTTCAATTTTCCGTGTTTACAGTAAATATCATGTACGAGTATTTAATAAAAGTTTAAAAAGTCACCGACCAAATTTCTTACTCTAATTAGTCCAATTTGTGGACTGACATCTAACGAAAGGCCCACCAGACCTTTCGAAAGTCATGGTATTATGTGTACCTGGAATGGAGAGGTTTGCCAATGACTTTTCATCTGGAATTCTTGACATCCAATTCAGGTCGTAATGCAATGTACTTTCAGTATCACCCATTTTCAAGTTCCTTTACTCGTCCGTAATACAGCTGTTCCGAATCTTCCTATTCAGAGGAATGAAGGTCCGAGTTCAATCAAGCTCTTTAAAGAGATGTGCAAATGGGGAGTTAATAATTAATGCCTTGTAAGTTAAAGAGTAATTGATCAATAAAATTATAATGGTATGGTAATGTACTGGACCTGAATGGGCAATCACACATAATTTTTCAAAAGTGTTTTTTTTTTTTGTTCACACTTATGGCTCCACACACAACCATGCTACCAACAAGCTATGTACTTGATGAAAGCGTTTGAAATATTCAAAATCGCCCCAAATACCACTGTCATTCATTGAATTTGTTCTGCTCCCACACGAACGCCCTCAATTACAACGTGCCAATGTTTCTCTACACGTGCACGATGCAACTACAGAAATTGCTTAACAACTAGCATATCAAAGCCATGTCATTTGAGTGTGAGTGTATCGCATATAAGTAATCCAATCTGCCCATCACTTTACATGCTGTCGTTCGCATTAAGATAGCATGCCTAACATCATCTAAGTGTGTTACTCACATGCATATTATCAAGTATGCCAATTATACTCGTGGCTTCACTGATTGAAACAGAAATTACAACACTCAGATACAACTCCTAACCAGACGAATATCTATCATATGTTACATTTCCATATTGTTATACATATTCTAATATTATGATAGTTCCTGTCAAAAAATATATTTCTCACTTTTAATACTGATGGTCATTCTAAATTCATGTATACTTGTACTGTCAGATACCTGGAAGTGGTTCGACCATGTTATATATTTGGCATATGTGCGTTAACATCGATAATAATTCAGTATTGGTACAATGCCAACGATTGCTTATTTGCTGAATAATGTTGATACAGTACTTGTTATCAAGAAATCCACGATTTTGTTTTTACCTTAACTTTTACCTGCATGCATGATCTTGTGCACGTAATGCCGGTCCTTCCTAGTTGGAATTTTGGTCTAGTGCCAACCATGATTGTTATTGAATACTAGTTACTATAGGAATTGTGTGATAGTGGAATAGCGTCGCGATAGCTGTTCTCACGTCTACAGGTAGGCTAAGGTATTCCAACACGAGGGATGAAATCAACAACATTATTAATCACGCTAACTGTCAATAATAAGTGAATCAAGTGAACTGAGTGTGTATATCGCGACTGATTGCAGCCCATCTTTAGTTCCATATAGGACCATTTTTTCACTAATTCTGACACAAGTGTTCAAAGAAAGAAAAATTTCAGCAAAACACAAACACGTATTAAATATTCATTTTAATTTCTAGCACGTTGGAAATGTAACTGAGCTCGCAGTAGCTACAGATAAGGTTAATAAATGAATTGGACGTATACCACGTGCACTAGCTTGCGTTAAATCAGTACTCCAACATCAGCGGTGGAACACTTAACATCCCTCAACTTCTTTCGCAATTTTACCGGTATGGGACACAAATATATAGATTTATCAATGTTGTCCACTAGATATTTGTGTCCATGGTTTAATATTAAGTTGTCCGTAAACATATTTAACATTGGTGATGATGGTGCGTGTCTTTCCTTGGTACTGTTGTCACATTTGTCTGAAAGTAATTACATACACGAGGTTCATCTCGATCGCCCCAAACAGACGATTCGTTGTATGGAGCCACTCCATGGACATTTTATTACATCATCAGTCAAACACAACATACACAAATAAACAAAACAGAAACACATCTCGATCGCCCATGCAGAAGTTTAATATTCGTTGTGTGGCGCTACCTCCCCTGATTTAATATCCGGGGGCGTTTTAATCTTTCCTTTCTTTCTTCGGTATCATAAATAATATGATCCATATTTATATCAATAAATGAGACCTTGATCTGTGGAATATATTCCCAAATTTGAATTGCAAGTAAACGTTTCTACCTATACAGTAGTGGCTAATAAAATATGCCCTTGAAGTTGATTGCAAAGTTAAGTCTTTCATGCCGGCGTGCCTTTGATTAGTATCGTAATATTGACATATTTGTAAGTATACTGCGTGTGATTTCTCTAAGATATGTCTAAAGAAACAAGTTTGGAAGAACAAAAAGATTAAAAGTGATGACTAAATCGTAATTTTGTATTGAATTTTATCATTGGTAAACTGTAAAAATTGATATGAAATGGAAGAGATTCGAAAGTATTGATGCATAATCAACTATCATGTATGTATATGGACTATTATAATACTCGTACTAAAATTAGAAGGAGCGGTTGATAGGATAGAAATAGAGGTACGTAGGATAGAATGAGAGGTTCACAGGATAAAGTGGGATTTTCGATAGAATTAGTTATCTCTCATACAAACGCGGCAATTTTCAAGCAAATGTGATTTCCTGAGAACTACTATATTAAAAGAACCACCATCTTGAAGGCTTTGCTTTGGCTGACACATCAACCACTGTTGCCAAGATGTATACCGCAGTACTGGACATAAAATCATGGATGACACAAAATAAACTTCAACTCAATGATGGTAAAACTGAGGTACTACTCGTCAGGTCTCAGTTTATGCGCATACCAAGTCCCATTGACAGTAAAACATTGGATCATGTTCTGTTGACTTGGTTAACTATGCACACAATATTGGTGTAACTTTCGATGATAAATACACTCTTAGGAAGCACATTACCATAACATGCAATTCGATCTATTACAATCTTCAAAAAATTGGTCGCATTCGTCGCTATCTGACAAGTGAAGCATGTGAAAATCTCGTCCATGCTCTTGTCTCATGCAAACTGGATTACTGTAATAGACTCTTATATGGTTTAGCATCTAAAAAGATATTACTCATCTACAACACGCTTAAAACACAAAGGCCAGAATTGATTCACGCCGCAAGGAATCAGACCATATCTCCCCAGTTCTCAAGGATCTACAGAATACATTACAAAATACTCTTGATGGCCTACAAAGCTCTCAACAATGCTGCACCTAGTTACATATCGGACCTGATCGGTTATAAGCATGCTCCATGTGTACTTCGCTCCAACAACAAAGGTCTACTACACATCCCACCTGCAAACTTAAATCATATGGTAAACGTGCTTTTTTCACGTGTTGCCCCGCAATTATGGAACAGTCTTCCGGCTGCTCTGCGTCAATCACCAACTCTGGACAAGTTCAGGAAAGACGTTAAGACTCATCTTTTTATGAGAGCATTTTGTTAACATTTTGATAGTGTCCGGTAAAGTGCCTTTGAACATTCGGAGCTATATAAATTGTTTGTTTGATTGATTGATTGATTGATTGATCTTATCAAACGAACCTCCGATATGATAGTGCAACTTTTCATCCCAATTTTAGCCCTAACAAACGCGTAATTTGATTGCCGATAAAATATGTTTTACAGCAATTCAATATTATTAGTTTTGATGATAGCTTGAATAAGATCTTCCCTTGGGAAATCCATTGCAATGATCCCAAGTCGTTGACGTTTTCCATCTAGCCCTTTGAGATATCTATCAAGGTGATCGTGGATAGCACCACAAATTGCATATGGGCTGGGGCAGTGTGTAAAGCCACAATTGCCACCACTCATAGTCAGAAATGCGTCTTCTGCTTTACCATCGATGGCCTTCGTGAGATTTGTCTGTAGCTCATCCCACTTTTTCCCAATATCTAGATCAGACAAACTCCTCACGATTGATTTCTTACCCACCACATTTATTGAAGTGTATGGTTCCAGTAAAACGCCATCAAAGTCAACTAGGAAGACCATTTTTCCGCGCACCTGTCCAAGTGTAATCATGCCCAAACTCGATGCACCACCTTTGAATGTTTGTCGCCTGCATTTACTTATAGATTGTTCAAGCGAGTCAACGATCGGCTGGGATGTATGATACGGGATTGCCTCTTCCCTAACATGGAACAGGACTGTTTCACTGCTGTGTTCTTTTAGGAACTCGGCAACTTCTTCACACACTGGCTCGAACATTGTATTCTGGTAATTTGTACCTTCGTGAAAAGTAAAGCGACGCCCATAGTGCCTACAGCCAATATCAATAAATCTGACACCAGCTTTTAGTTGCGAGTAGAGAGGCCAGTGCTGACATTCATTGTGCATACCGTAACAACTGATAGAACCGTGGGTACCGGGAATAGATAAGTCTGAAATCAGTGTCTCATCTGGGAGTGATTCCATCCAGTTTGGAAACGTATTTTGTGGATATCGTGCAGTAACACCGTCAAGTTTGTTTCCCATTTTTCTGAATGTGTGTCACTTTGATGAATGTTACGGAAGAGAAATTCATTAAATTCGAATGGTCTCCACAGTCAAACACATTGTGCAATACCAGCCGTATCTATGAGAACGACCCCGCGAATTCCAGTTAACAAATCAGAGGTGTTATGAATTAACACATTTGTTCGAAAACATGTTCGTGCGTGTGTTATGCTTCGCTACCATGCCAACACAGAGGGTTTGATAACACCTACAGCTCGTCATTAAATTTTAACAGAATGTTGTAAATAATCTACTTGCCTAATGATTGAGCACAAATCTACAGACCGTAACACATTAAAAGTACGAAAACGGCTGCAATATAATAAGCCCGGAAAGAAACTGAATGCCTCCCATAAATATTGTTCATTATTTCGATAACCAGTATTCCTTCTGCTGAGCAGAAATTGTACCAGCATTTCTTCATGTTATCATCTGGATTAAAAAGTGTACCAAAATAGATTTTTGCTGTCCCAGACGATAACATGTAGCAATTTATTTAGATTTTTGTTCAGCCAGACGACATTTTGTGTTTGTTGATGTCGTGATTTTAATTGTACTTGTTAGTCAAAAATACATGTGTGTGCACTTTATAAACTATGCCAGATAATCTATGACGTAGATAGACAGGGGAATTCTAAGCCTGCCAAAGCTCTTAAAGTCGTTCGCAAACAATCTTTTCCTGTAAGAAGGAAGTTTGCCAAATATTCTGTGATTCCTGAATTATGAATATAATACCACATTACGTACAGGAAGTGTAAAATCGTTGAAATAACGAGTGGGCATGGTATGTCTGAAATCTTGGCAATTAGTGTTTGGCATCTAATGTGGTGATGTTATGATCAGACTACTTTAGTATGCACATCTAATCGTTTGGAATTTGAGAATGTATTTTATGCAAACTGCGAAAAGCAGTGCAGTCTATTTATTGCCTATGGTAACAACAACAACAAAACAACAACAACAACAGTAATTCCCTCAGACTGTTTCAAAAGTGGAGGTCATCTACCAAATAAAATGTTTATAGTGGGCTGTAATTGTGTGGTAACATTGATGTCCATCTACATGCTTGGAAAGGTGGTATTGTCTTTTATACAGTCTGCTTGTATCTACTACACTATGATTTCAACTTGTTCCATATCCACTTAATGATACTCACAAAACAAATAGTATTTACGTCATTTTTATTACACTCTCTTATAAGACATACAATTCATTGGATAAGAAATATGAAAACAGAAAACATGAACTCAAGAAAGACAGAGAGGAATTAAAATATACCGACACGTTGTGGTATGGTGTCGGCTACTACAGGAAATCGGTAAACAAAGTAAACCATCAAACTGGGAACAATCTTTTTACATAAGAACTGTAACTGGTAAGAGCAAAACCGTGAATTGATCACAAAATGTGTCCGCTAAAATACCTTTTGTACAGCTGTACAAGATTCAAATGTAATGAATGACATATGAAAGAGCTAACAGGTGTTACAAATGCATAATTTTTAAGTAAGATATATTCTTTAAACAAAACTTCGTTATAAGGCGTAAAATAAATTGTGTGGTTCGGATTACATTCAATTTTAGATTAGGTGGAGTACGTAGATTCTTAATTTTATTTTTTAAATTTCTTTTCAGGTAGTTATGTTTTTCTGTTGTTTTCCATATGGTCTCTGTGTTACTGGTTTCCTGTCATCAGATATACCGCCATTACACATTGAAGAACAGTTTTATATTATCTTTTTTAGTTGATATCAGTTTCTGCATCCACTATTTCTTACGAGACTTCACAATTTTCGTGATTTTCTAATTTGTTTCTCGAATATGTGAAAAAAGTTTAGGGTTGGCGTGAAAAACTAGGTGGGGTCGGGTTAACGGAACCAAATGATTTTTTTATTTCACCTTATCAGCAAATGACTAAAAATAACACTCAAATGTTAACACAAATCATCCGAAGATCAAAGGATTTGTTTTTCCTTCACTGTGGCTTCCTTCATCGCTTAAAAGAATTAATCATTGATATACTGAAATTAAAAGTAACATCTAAAACTGCAAATCTATGCCACAATGTTATGTAGCTCAATAAAGTAGCAAACACTACATCACTAATTAATCACAGACAAAGGATATAACTGTGATTGTTGAAACTAATTCCTTAGCTGTGTCATGAATGAAGGCAACTAAGTGTTTGGTGATACAGTTTACATCAGATGGGTATTGCCTTGAATACTGCAAGTTCCTAAATGCAAGACTTTGACTTGTAACAGCTTTTATGTTACATAATGTATACTGTTACAGTACGATTACATCTGTCTGTGATTTGGGAAAACGAGAAATACACTTTGAAATATAATTAAGAATTTCGTGACTGCAAAATTGGTTCTATGTTTTCAAAATTTAAAAAAAAAATCAACTTTATGAGGTTATTACCAGATATCACCTCTTCGGTTGTTTTATCGTTGTACATGCAGTTTCCGTCACGGACGGCGATATGACGAATAAAGAGGTGATATCGGGTAATAACCGATTTATCATGTGCCAATGCCCAGGAGTTCAAAGGGAAATTATGAAAAATACAAAAAGCACGGCTTGCCCATGCAGTGCACCCTGTGTGTCACGTGACCATTTATCAGGTGACATTCACGTACACAGAGTTTGCTGACCCTGCTAAACCTGCTCCAAAGATCGTTAATGTTCAACAGATTTCGGTATAATTTTCTTTAATTATTTCGAAATACAATATTGGTATTAGAGGAAGTTCTCTAAAAGTTTCAGAACATGCTTTAATATGTTAATAAAACTAGATGGTCGACCGCGAGCGTAACTACTGCAGTACAATAGTGTGGTTATGGGTAGCATACATAGTGTCAGTGGATGGCTTACACTCACACAGTCATGCCCGTGATACCGTTGCGAAATGTATGTACCTGTAATTAAAGTGATGTTATGAATTCACGATCATAAATAGTATAATTTGGGTAGGGATATTTTCGTCAAAATTTCATTATTTTGAAACATTCTCAATGTTGTGGCCATACGCGATATCCCTAACTTAATCAAACACATTGTGCAATACCAACCGTATCTATGAGAACGACCCCGCGAATTCCAGTTAACAAATCAGAGGTGTTATGAATTATCACATTTGTTCGAAAACATGTTCGTGCGTGTGTTATGCTTGGCTAGCATGCCAACACAGAGGGTTTTTGATAACACCTACAGCTCGTCATTAAATTTTAACAGAGTGTTGTAAATAATCTACTTGCCTAATGAGTGAGCACAAATCTACAGACCGTAACACATCAAAAGTACAAAAACGGCTGCAATATAATAAGCTCAGAAAGAAACTGAATGCCTCCCATAAATATTGTTCATTATTTCGATAACCAGTATTCCTTCTGCTGAGCAAAAATTGTACCAGCATTCCTTCATTTTATCATCTGGCTTAAAAAGTGTACCAAAATAGATTTTTGCTGCACCAGGCGATAATATGTAGCAATGTTATTTAGATTTTTGTTCAGCCAGACGACATTTTGTGTTTGTTGTCGTGATTTTGATTGTACATATTAGTCAATAATACATGTGTGTGCACTTCATAAACTATGCCAGATAATCTATGGCGTAGATAGACAGGGGAATTCTAAGCCTGCCAAAGCTCTTAAAGTCGTTCGCAAACAATCTTTTCTTGTAAGAAGGAAGTTTGCCAAATATTCTGTGATTCCTGATTTATGTATACAACACCACATTACGTGCAGGAAGTGTAAAATCGTTGAAACAGCGAGTGGGCATGGTATGTCTGTAGTCTTGGCAATTAGTATTTGGCATCTAAAGTGGTGATGTTATGATCAGACTACTTTAGTATGCTGACTATGCACGTCTAATCGTTTGGGAATGTATTTTGTGCGAACTGAGAAAAGCAGTGCAGTCTATTTATTTCCTATGGTATCAACAAAAAAACAACAACAGTAATTCCCTCAGAGTGTTACCAAAAGTGGGGTCATCTGCCAAATAAAATGTTTATAGTGGGCTGTAATTGTGTGGTAACATTGATGTCCATCTACATGCTTGGAAAGCTGATATTGTCTTTTATACAGTCTGCTTGTATCTACTACTCTATGATTACAACTTGTTCCACATCCACATAACGATACTCACAAAACAAATAATATTTACGTCATTTTTATTACACTCTCTTATAAAACATGCAATTCACTCGATAAGAAATATGAAAACAGAAAACGTGAACTCAAGAAAGACGGAGAGGAATTAAAATATACCGACACGTTGTGGTATGGTGTCGGCTACTACAGGAAATCGGTAAACAAAGTAAACCATCAAACTGGGAACAATCTTTTTACATAAAAACTGTAACTGGTAAGAGCAAAACTGTGAATTGATCACAAAATGTGTCCGCTAAAGTCGCTTTTGTACAGCTGTACAAGATTCAAATGAATGAAATAGAAAGAGCTAACATGTCTTACAAATGCATAAAAGTAAGATATATTCTTTAAACAAAACTTCGTCATAAGGCGTAAAATAAATTGTGTGGTTCCGATTACATTCAATTTTAGAATAGGTGGAGTACGTAGATTTTTAATTTTATTTTTTAATTTTTTTTTCAGGTAGTTATGTTTTTCTGTTATTTTCCATATGGTCTCTGTGTTATTGGTTTCTTCTCATCAGATATACCGCCATTACAGATTGAAGAACAGTTTTATATTGTCTTTTTCAGTTGATGTCAGTTTCCGCATCCACTCTTTCTTGAGAGACTTCACAATTTTCGCGATTTTCTTATTTTTTCTCGAATATGTGACAAAATGTTCAGGGTTGGAATGAAAAACTAGGTGGGGTCGGGTAACAGGAACCAAATGATTTTTTTCTCACCTTATCAGCAAATGATTAAACATAACACTCAAATGTTAACCCAAATCATACGAAGATCAAAGGATTTGCTTTTCCTATACTGTGGCTACCTTCATCACTTAACAAAATTAATCATTGATATACTGAAATTAAAGTAAAATCTAAAACTGCAAATCTGTGCCACAATGTTATGTAGCTCAATAAAGTAGCAAACTCTACATCACTAATTAATCACAGACAAAGGATATAACTGTGATTGTTGAAACTAATTCCTTAGCTGTGTCATGAATGAAGGCCATTACGTGTTTGGTGATACAGTTTACATCAGATGGGTTTTGCCTTGAACACTGGTTCTAAATGCAAGGCTTTGACTTGTAACAGCTTTTATGTTACATAATGCATACTGTTACAGTACGATTAAATCTCTCAGTGATTTGGGAAAACGAGAAATACACTTTGAAATATAATCAAGAATTTCGTGACTGCAAAATTGGTTCTATGTTTTCAAAGAAAAATTTAAAAAAAATCAACTTTATGAGGTTATTACCAGATATCACCTCTTCGGTTGTTTTATCACCATGCGTTCAGTTTCCGTAATGTGACACCAATCACTAGACAAGTGTCATGTTACGTAAATTGCACGGACGGCGATAGGACGAATGAAGAGGTGATATCGGGTAATAACCGATTTATCCTGTGCCAATGCCCAGGAGTTCAAAGGGAAATTTCGAAAAATAAAAAAAGCACGGCTTGCCATGCAGTGCACCTTGTGTGTCGCGTTACCAGTTATCAGGTGACATTCCCGTACACAGAGTTTGCTGACCCTGCTAAACCTGCTCCGAAGATCATTAATTTTCATCAGATTTCGGTGTAATTTTCCATAATTATTTCGAAATACAATATTGGTATTAGAGGAAGTTCTCTAAAAGTTTCAGAACATGCTTTAATATGTTAATAAAACTAGATGGTCGACCACGAGCGTAACTACTGCAGTACGATATTGTGGTTATGGGTAGCATACATAGTGTTAGTGGATGGCTTACACTTACACAGTCATGCCCGTGATACCGTTGCAAAATGTATGTACCTGTACAGTGATGTTATGAATTCACGATCATAAATAGTATAATTTGGGTAGGGATATTTTCGTCAAAATTGCATTGTTTTGAAACTTTCTCAGTCTTGTGGCCATACACGATATCCCTAACTTCAACGTTGAAGATCACGGCCACCATTTTATTTATGTTTGTTTCTGTTCAGAATCGACGTGTTTTGTCGATGTTCAATCAGAGAGATGTTTGCTGATGACCTTTAACGGTGAATATCATGATGTTTAACGTCCAATATCAGAAGTGATAATTCTCGTTGAACGTCATCAAGAACGATTGTTCTGGGACTCGGCAACTTCGTCACACACTGGCTCGAACATTGTATTCTGGTAATAGTAAAGCGACGCCCATAGTGTCTACAGCCAATATCAATAAATCTGACACCAGCTTTTAGTTGCGAGTAGAGAGGTCAGTGCTGACATTCATTGTTCATACCGTAGCAACTGATAGAACCGTGGGTACCGGGAATAGATAAGTCTGAAATCAGTGTCTCATCTGGGAGTGATTCCATCCAGTTTGGAAACGTATTTTGTGGATATCTTGCAGTAACACCACCAAGTTTGTTCCCCATTTTTCTGAGTGTGTCACTTTGATAAATGTCACGGAATAGAGAAATTCATTAAATTCGAATGGTCTCCACAGTCAAACACATTGTGCAATACCAACCCCGTATCTATGAGAACGACCCCGCGAATTCCAGTTAACAAATCAGAGGTGTTATGAATTATCACATTTGTTCGAAAACATGTTCGTGCGTGTGTTATGCTTGGCTAGCATGCCTACACAGAGGGTTTGATAACACTTACAGCTCGTCACAAAATTTTATGTAAATAATCTACTTGCCTAATGAGTGAGCACAAATCTACAGACCGTAACACATTAAAAGTACGAAAACGTCTGCAATATAATAAGCCCAGAAAGAAACTGAATGCCTCCCATAAATATTGTTCATTATTTCGATAACCAGTATTCCTTCTGCTGAGCAGAAATTGTACCAGCATTCCTTCATGTTATCATCTGGCTTAAAAAGTGTACCAAAATACATTTTTGCTACACCAGGCGATAATATGTAGCAATGTTATTTAGATTTTTGTTCAGCCAGATGACATTTTGTGTTTGTTGTCGTGATTTTGATTGTACATGTTAGTCAATAATACATGTGTGTGCACTTCATAAACTATGCCAGATAATCTATGGCGTAGATAGACAGGCCTGGGGAATTCTAAGCCTGCCAAAGCTCTCAAAGTCGTTCGCAAACAATCTTTTCTTGTAAGAAGGAAGTTTGCCAAATATTCTGTGATTCCTGAATTATGTATATAACACCACATTACGTGCAGGAAGTGTAAAATCGTTGAAACAGCGAGTGGGCGGTATGTCTGTAGTCTTGGCAATTGGTATTTGGCATCTAAAGTGGTGATGTTATGATCAGACTACTTTAGTATGCTGACTATGCACGTCTAATCGTTTGGAATTTGAGAATGTATTTTGTGCGAACTGAGAAAAGCAGTGCAGTCTATTTATTTCCTATGGTAACAACAAAAAAACAACAACAGTAATTCCCTCAGAGTGTTACCAAAAGTGGGGTCATCTGCCAAATAAAATGTTTATAGTGGGCTGTAACTGTGCGGTAAAATTGATGTCTATCTACATGCTTGGAAAGGTGATATTGTCTTTTATATACTGCTTGTATCTACTACGCTATGATTACAACTTGTTCCACATCCACATAACGATACTCACAAAACAAATAATATTATGTCATTTTTATTACACTCTCTTATAAAACATGCAATGCACTCGATAAGAAATATGAAAACAGAAAACGTGAACTCAAGAAAGACAGAGAGGAATTAAAATATACCGACACGTTGTGGTATGGTGTCGGCTACTACAGGAAATCGGTAAACAAAGTAAACCATCAAACTGGGAACAATCTTTTTACATAAAAACTGTAACTGGTAAGAGCAAAACTGAATTGATCACAAAATGTGTCCGCTAAAGTAGCTCCAGTACAGCTGTACAAGATTCAAATGAATGAAATAGAAAGAGCTAACATGTCTTACAAATGCATAAAAGTAAGATATATTCTTTAAACAAAACTTCGTCATAAGGCGTAAAATAAATTGTGTGGTTCCGATTACATTCAATTTTAGAATAGGTGGAGTACGTAGATTTTTAATTTTATTTTTTTATTTTTTTTTCAGGTAGTTATGTTTTCTGTTGTTTTCCATATGGTCTCTGTGTTATTGGTTTCTTCTCATCAGATATACCGCCATTACAGATTGAAGAACAGTTTTATATTGTCTTTTTCAGTTGATGTCAGTTTCCGCATCCACTATTTCTTGAGAGACTTCACAATTTTCGCGATTTTCTTATTTTTTTCTCGAATATGTGATAAAAATTTCAGGGTTGGAATGAAAAACTAGGTGGGGTCGGGTAACCGGAACCAAATGATTTTTTTCTCTCACCTTATCAGCAAATGATTAAACATAACACTCAAATGTTAACCCAAATCATACGAAGATCAAAGGATTTGCTTTTCCTATACTGTGGCTTCCTTCATCACTTAACAAAATTAATCATTGATATACTGAAATTAAAGTAAAATCTAAAACTGCAAATCTGTGCCACAATGTTATGTAGCTCAATAAAGTAGCAAACTCTACATCACTGATTAATCACAGACAAAGGATATAACTGTGATTGTTGAAACTAATTCCTTAGCTGTGTCATGAATGAAGGCCATTACGTGTTTGGTGATACAGTTTACATCAGATCGGTTTTGCCTTGAACACTGGTTCTAAATGCAAGACTTTGACTTGTAACAGCTTTTATGTTACATAATGCATACTGTTACAGTACGATTAAATCTCTCAGCGATTTGGGAAAACGAGAAATACACTTTGAAATATAATCAAGAATTTCGTGACTGCAAAATTGGTTCTATGTTTTCAAAGAAAAATTTAAAAAAATCAACTTTATGAGGTTATTACCAGATATCACCTCTTCGGTTGTTTTATCACCATGCGTTCAGTTTCCGTAATGTGACACCAATCACTAGACAAGTGTCATGTTACGTAAATTGCACGGACGGCGATAGGACGAATGAAGAGGTGATATCGGGTAATAACCGATTTATCCTGTGCCAATGCCCAGGAGTTCAAAGGGAAATTTCGAAAAATAAAAAAAGCACGGCTTGCCATGCAGTGCACCTTGTGTGTCGCGTTACCAGTTATCAGGTGACATTCACGTATACAGAGTTTGCTGACCCTGCTAAACCTGCTCCGAAGATCATTAATTTTCATCAGATTTCGGTGTAATTTTCCATAATTATTTCGAAATACAATATTGGTATTAGAGGAAGTTCTCTAAAAGTTTCAGAACATGCTTTAATATGTTAATAAAACTAGATGGTCGACCGCGAGCGTAACTACTGCAGTACGATAGTGTGGTTATGGGTAGCATACATAGTGTTAGTGGATGGCTTACACTTACACAGTCATGCCCGTGATACCGTTGCAAAATGTATGTACCTGTACAGTGATGTTATGAATTCGCGATCATAAATAGTATAATTTGGGTAGGGATATTTTCGCCAAAATTTCATTGTTTTGAAACTTTCTCAGTGTTGTGGCCATACACGATATCCCTAACTTCAACGTTGAAGGTCGCGGCCACCATTTTATTTATGTTTGTTTCTGTTCAGAATCGACGTGTTTTGTCGATGTTCAATCAGAGAGATGTTTGCTGATGACCTTTAACGGTGAATATCATGATGTTTAACGTCCCATGTCAGAAGTGATATTTCGCGTTGAACGTCATCAAGAACGATTGTTCTGGGCATATATGTATATGACAAAAATTCATATCAAATGGTATACCCAGGTCGTGGGCAATACCGATCCACTTTTCCAAAAGTTTATTTGTTTTTCATCTACTCTTTCAAAGTGATGCCGTTTTCGTGTGATGTTACACCCATTATCTTGATCGCCTTCTATGTTTCCATAAGTTTACAAGATACCGTCTTTTGCACTAAGATGATGTGTCTAACATCACCAACGTAGGAACACACAGCTTTATATGACCAGCGTAATTCATCATGGCTTGCCTCGGAAATTGAGGATTTGATATGATCTCTCATTTCACCCGTTTCATCGCGGCAGATTGCATCGATACAAATCGATTCTAACGTGCAGGGCCAATCGCTAGTCAGAAATTTGCTGACAGGGATGATGAAATCATCTACAATTAGATACATCAAATCGTCTAATCGTCCGTTTTTAAGGAGACGGTTGTAAAAATCTCTGTTGATAATCTTTATAGTTAAATTACGAAGACCAGAACATTTCTCGACGGCATCTCTCAGATGCTCTGCAACATTATCACCTTCATTAGGAGCTGTTCCGAAAACCACAGTGAGGGACTTTAGATGTTTTGTTGTGGCAATCAGCAATAACAAATTTATATCTGGAACAGTGGTAACGCACAGGGTATCAAGTGTTTTGTTTCGAGTCATTGGTTCCATAAACGACAACTGGTACAAAACTTGTAAACGAGAAGAGGCCATTGCCGACAAATCCCAAAATCCAACAGATAGATTTTTTAAATGCGGACTTTTGTTAACCGCGTTTCCAAGTTCAACAGTACAATCCTTAACCCCCTCTGTGTCATAGAATATTTGCAGTTCTACTTTTGTTGTAGTCTTCAATTGCTGAATGAACTCGGATACCGCATCCATTTTGTATTCCCTATTTCCAGAAATTTGCAGAAAGAATGAAACCTCATCGAAGGCATTCTCCAAGAAATAGTCGAAGGGGATGACATCTATTGAAGATTGAATTTGTAATAAAGCTAAACCGAACTTAGTTAGACGCTTACGTTTTCCCTTTGCATTTTGTATGAATGTTTTCAATCTATCTTCAAATTGGTTCTTAAGGGATGCGTAGTTGGTACCAAAACCAAATATCTTGCTTAAAGGGGGAACCCTGTATCGCGGCAAACATCCAATGAAAATTTCATCTAAGGACTCCAATTCCAGGACGCACTCGCCAGCAATCTCTAGCAAAGTTATTGTGCCATGAAGGTCAGGGTTGATACTACATATGGCAAGTGATTCAAGGCTTTTATTGCTGCGTAATTGTTGGGATAATGTCAAAACGGGGTGTTTAACATGACTTTTACCCTCACCTCGCCCGTCTATGAGGAGGACAAGTTGTCTGATAACTTGTTTCACACCATCGTGTATTGCTGGGTCGGCAGTTTCCTGACAACCCGATTTTACGTTGCCACTTTGGTGTTGTACTAGGTTAAAGACTTCGGGCAGAAATTTTGCTTGACAGTTGATAATCAAGGGTTCACTTTCAAGAATCATTCCTTTGTTAAAAAGATAGAACCAATCTTGCCAAAAAAGTGGAGATGCTGCTTGTATCTCTATCCCCAGACACTGTGGACTTACTGTTGAGAGCAGGCCAACAAACTTAACGCCATGACCACATTCATGCAAGCATTCAAAGCAAAATGCAAACAAGACCGACAGTTTGACCCTAGATGAAGCATTGTTAATATGAGTCGTTGCGCTGCATTGTATTTTTTCAATTACATTGACAAATAGTTGAAAGGCTATTTTGGCTCTTTTCTTTAAGATCCCACACACAAACCGCAGAACCTGAGCATTACTCTCTGGAAATTGCAGGATTTCTGACACAAACTCTTGGATTTCTACAGTGTTTTCTATCCAACCACTTACATGTTTTGCAAGAAAATACTCTTGCCATGTACGATGAAAGAAATAGTATATGCTTGTACTCCCATGCATGTATACTTCAATTTCCTGCACAAGGAATCCAATATTTAGAGATTTAAGGTCGGATATTTGGGACTGCTTGAAGAAGATGTGGTTATCTGTGACATGTCTTGCTTTGTATACATTATAGACATCTTTGGCGAGGAGGTCAGTTGTAGCTTCTGTAGCATGGTTTGGGTTTTCTTCATGAAGGGCCCTGTTTAGTCTTTCCTTTGCAGTGTACCGTTTCAGTATACAATCATGGGTTTTAGTGTAAAGCTCTGTAATGGTTTCGGGAAATTTAACACTTTCGTCCTGTGGTCGTGTTTCAAAATCTTCCCAAAGGACACAGAGAAATGATATATACAATGGATTACAAAGGAAACTCTCATCAAAATCAAACTTGGTTTCCTTAAGTTGCTTAACCAATGCATCCCCATTTCCGCTAACACTCTTGGTGAAGTATTTAGCGATGTATTCTTTATAGTTAGATTCACTAAATCCCTTAATAACAAACCAAAGGTTAGCCTGATTTAAATCACAGTCATCCTCATGCGGCCTTGTGGTGGTTACTACAGTACAAGATGGTAGCATTTTGTCATAGATAATTTGACAAACTTCGCCATCTTTAGTCTTGGGTATGATTTCATCATAGCCATCAAATATCAATAACAACATTTCACTGTGACGTTTAAGGTATCGCTGAAGTTGTAAATGTGAAATCGGTGCGTCATAAGGGAGAAGCTGTTCAAATATCACATCTGCTATAGATTCTGCTTTAGTGTGTCTCAGTGTGATAAGAAATACGAAATCAAACCTTAGCAAATCACCACAAGCCCAATCATAAGCTAACTTCCTAGCAAAGACAGATTTTCCTATAGCAGGGGACCCCTTAACTACAATTCGTTTTACACTGCTATCATTTAAATGAGCAAATATATCGTGCTCACTTTTCAGTCTTTCTCCAGTCTTCAGAGTTGTTCTTATGTCTGTCTTTTCAACGACGAGCTGTGTGTAGACGTCTTTCAAGTGTAGCTGGAATTCTTGGTTCCATGGAAGGGGTTGAAAGTTGGCAAAATCGTTTTCATATTTTCTTTTAAGAAAGTTCGTCATCCACCCAACGTTCTCACTGGACAGATCTATATAGAGAAAATACAACAGTATACCTATTTTTACTGTGTGTAGACACTTTTGTTTGAACCACATTTCACATTCACTTCAAGTACGCCATTATTCACAATTGATCACGCTTCAATATCACAAATTGTACAAATATCACAATATGCAAGAAGTGGCTCGATTTTGTCAATTGACCTGAAGGTCAACATCCTCAAAGAAAGAATGCCCTGATAACACAACATTAAACACTTGAATGACGTCTTGACGCCTTAAATGGTTCTGGAACTGATGAACAAATCCTGATTTTTACACAAAAAATGCCGGCCATTCAGTACAAAAGTGATATCAGCAACATTATCTTATTCTGTGTTACCCGTAAACACGATTTAAACGAAATTGGCAACAACTAAATGCTACACAGTGGCTGCGATATGCTAGAAATGGCTTGATTGTTATACCTAACCTTGAGTGTCAAGGTCAATGTCAAAGATCAATGTCTTAAAGATAGACTTACCCCTGATAATATAGGAGTAAACACATGAATGGAGGAGTCTTTACGTACTGAAGAGTAGTAATAAAAATAGGGTTTTTGGATCACTGAAACGACATGCCCGTTTTAGACTTGTTATAAGGCATATTAAGCATTTTATCTATACCAAAGTCATTCAGCACCCGATCAGTAACGTCAGTAAAAAATCTGAAACGACATGCCGACATGCTAACATGTTGCGACATGCTTGCCTGCTCTCGACATGCTCCAGCTGTTCTATTAATACACCATCCCATTGTCTAATTGAACGACACCGGTAGGCTTGACAGCCTCAGGCAGGCAGGTTCAAAGGTCAATACACTGACAATAGACTGTTTACACTCATGACTCATTGTGTGTACGTTGTAATGCTCAATTAAACAAATAAATATTTTATATGAATATAAATGAATCCTAACACAAAACGATACATTACGATGCGAGAGAATTGTATTACTTGTGGTAGGTCGGCACCAGAATTCAAATGTGAAAAATGCAATAAACGTTTTAGACATAAACATAATTTTATCAAACACATAAATATAAAACACTCCTGTGAGAATAAAAAACGTGAATATCCTGATGCATGTCCAACATGTGATCGTATTTTTCCTGAATTCACATGTGATAAATGTGGGTTTGCATATAAATATGAGTGTCATTTAAAGATACATCTTAACAGAAGTACACCTTGCGTTAAACAACCTAAGAGATATATCTGTGATTGTGATTCAGAATTAGGTAGTTATATTACGTTGTATATACATAAAAAGAAAAGTTGTAAGTTAAGAAAAAACCAATTGAACAAATAAATATTATTTATAAATAAATATTTTTAAAAATCTAAGATATAGTATTCAAAAATGGAACACCGCCAAACACCAAAATAAAAAATGACACTGGACATAGACCATTATCTTCCCACTCAGTCTACTGCTGCTTCAATAAATTATATTGTAGATCCGGATGTTGGCAGGGAAATGCTAAATATTTTGATGGAAGAACAGAAAAATCAACTGGATATTCCAACCGTTACTTGGAGAGAAGTTCCACAAAAGACACCATTTATAATTTCAAATTATAACAAATATAATGGTAAATATGGCCCTTCTTTGTGGATCACTCTCAATGACGCAACTACTAGAAAACCATTTTGTCATACTTATGCACCAACAAAAATGGCGGGCGATATTCTTAAAAATGTCTTACTACCGCAGTTTGTTGTTTCACATGGTAAGAAACAATCTCTGAAGAATCCAGCTCAGTCATATCATAGTTATACTCTGCTTTCAGAAGAATCTATGAATCAAAAACTAAAAGAAAAAAAGGAATATAGAAAATCAAAACAACATTATGAAAAATACCAAAATAAAAAACAAACAATTCTGGTTGATCAGCTTACATAAATAAAAAAAAAACAAAAAAATATAATATCTGATTTAAAATAATTAAATCTATTTTTTTGATTGATTTAATTAACTCTTGATTTCAGATAATCAACTTCAGATTTTAATGTTTTAACTTCTTTTTTAAAAATGTTTGACGCCAACGTAAACGCCACCAACTAAATCTTATCTCCGGATATTCTGCATTCCATTTATCCCAAAATCGTTTAAGAATTTGGTTTTGTGAATGTGCCTTTGTTTTCAACTCTGGTATTAGAGCTGCTTCTTGATACTTTCCTAAGTATAATAGAATTGCTTTTATAATCTCACTGAAGTTGAGTGATCGATATCGTGTTGGCTCTATATGAACTTCATTAATTGATGAAAATATTATCGTAACAGTTGTTAAAAGATAATAATTGAGATTATACCTTTTTAATGTGGTTTTTAGGAACATGGATATTTTTGTTTTTTCTTTGATCATGCTCAAAGCTTTCATTTAAAGATTTGTTAAACGAATTACAGCAGTTAAAACAGTGAAACCTTCCATAGATGTTACCACAAATGTTTTTACAAATATCAACACGAGGTGTATTGAATCTTTTACATATATTACAATGGATCATATCATACCAGTTCATTTTGTCCCTTGTCATCGAATCACAACAATTAGAACAATGAGATTTTCCGAACAGTGTACCGTAAATGTTAGTACAATCACGGGATGCATCTTTTCGTTTACATAATTCATACACTTCCATTGTATATATTTAAATATATATTTTTGTTAAATAAACTAATAATATTCCACCACCAGCTAAATAAATGTATTGGTATGTCTTCATGTTGTTAGAAGGCCGATAGTACTCGCTAAATTGGGGTTCATTTTTGAGACTATTGAGACCTTCAATCTTAGGATGATATTCCAGATATAAATTTAAGTTTTGATCAGTCAGAACCAGATTTTGTCTCGCATGAACATCTAAATTTTTTTGTTTCGCTATAAAATCCATTACTTTTTGTCTATGTTCCAACCATACCTCACGATCTTTATTGAAATTCTCCAAAGCTAAATCATGTCTCTTTAATTCTTTTTCATGTTCTTCTTTTGATTCACCTGAAAGTGGCTTACCTAAATAACCAGCTCCAACAAAGGCAGTTGCATTTAAAACTGCACCACCAACCATCATCGCAATTGCCGCACCCATTATGTATATATTCAGATATATATAAATTATTCTTTATCCTTTATAAGGATCAACTGGTAACATATTTCTTTGTTCTAACATATCTTTCTCTAATACTGCCCCACTCACAGTTATTGCAAGAGAAGCAAACTTCTTGAATGAAACACTTGTTTTAGGACTGTCTGGAGCCATCTTCATAGTCTTGTCAAGTATAAAACTATTAGCTATTGTTAAAGCAGATAAAACTGCACCATCATAAAGACCATTCACGATTAGTTTAGTATAGTCTGTCATTGTGTATATATAATATAATATATAAAAAAATAATTATTCCATTTCAAACAGAGCATTATTTTTAATTGGTTGTGGTGTCGTTAATTGTTTATTTTCAACTGGTTGTGATATCGTTAATTGTTTAGACTCTTGAATATCACTTGATTGTAAAAACCACTGTCTTTTAAAATATAAACCAGCTACCCCAATTACTAGTGCACCAAGAGTTATTAAATCATAGTATTATTAAATTGCGAGCTTTTATTGTCCGACTGTGAGTAAAACTCAGTTGCCTTTATTGGTTCCATTGATTTTATCGACTCCTTTGTCTCTATAGATTTTAATTTGTGTTTCGTTTTTTTTTTGTTTCAGCTGAAATTATTGCTAATTTTTTACCCCATGCAACTCTACCTGGACTTTTAGTTTTCGTGTTTTTAGTCACAGTTTCTACTTGTGGCTGTGTCACAGTTTCTGTTTGAGTCTGTTCTGTAATACTCACTTTTACACTGTTATATATGATATAAAATAATTTTTACTTTAATTTTTTGAAACTCTTTTCAACTAAGTCAAGTTCCAAGTTGTTTTCAAGTTCTTGATCAAGTTCTAGAACAAGTTCTTGATCAAGTTCTTGTTCATGTTGTCTTAAGTCACTCTTTTCAACTTTATTAAAGTCATTTAAGTCACTTTGCTTGAGGCAAGTATGTGTTGCAAAGTTAATATTATTTAAAATAGTGAGACCACCACTTGTCAATGCTAAAAGAGGACCATAACTGTATGCTAACTTACCAGTAAGTTGTTTGAATTGATTCATAACAAGAAAATTATTCTTCAAGTCACTTAATTTATTCACATTATGTACTGGAAGCACAAGTCCTATTTTACTAATCCCAAATAAAACTCTATTTCCAATGTTGTCACTTACAAGAGAACTGTAAGTGCTTTCATATATCTTATAATACTTTTCAATTTCTTTATCACTCGCTTTTTCAATATATTCGAGAGTGAATTTTTTTCCCAAGAAAGCTTTTGATTGTCCATACATAGTAATCGTTCTCTGTACTTAGCTATTGGAGACACCTGTTCTTGTGTTGTTGAGGCTGGTGTTGGTTCAACTGGTTGTAAATTATCTGCCAATGTCTGTTCCATTTTATAAAAAAAGTAGATGATAACTAACGCAATAGATAGCCATAAGAGACAACAAATATCATTGATTAACATTTTACCAGATCTATACTATAAGGTTGTCTTAAACGAAACACTAATTTGCTATAATTAATATATTTTAATTGTTTTATAAATTCATTAATTTCTATTTTATTTAATTCCATCCCATAGTTTTCAATTATCTCTTTCACATCATTTTTACTCGGTGTGTAATACAAAACAAGCATGCCAATATTTTCTCGAAATGTCTTGGCAATACTCATAAATTGTTGTGTAAGTACCCATACGCTAATATTATCATGACGAGCTGAAAATGCCAATTTTGTTAAAATATTGACACGAGATATGACATCTTTCGTGAAAGCGCAGTCATCTAGTATGATTAGACTTTTTGTATTTTTATAACACTCATACACGAGTTCAATACTTTCATTTATTTTTTCTATGTTGGGAATCATTATAATAATATCTGAGTCTTTGTAAATACATTTTTTATCGTAAGATTTGTTGTTTAAGAACGTCGGGCAAATTATGATTATGTAATCGAATACATTCTTGTAATACGTTTGTAACAGTTGCATAACGAACTCTGTTTTACCCGAACATGTCGGTGCACTAATAAGCATATTCAAAGTAGGGTCAAGCCAGATCATTTTAGAGTATTAATATATAATAGATTTTAATTTAGATCCTTCAATATTAAGCTTGGCATCACTTATAATAAAAATATTTGCAGTTATTCTTTCTTGTGGATTTGTGGATTCTCGTTGAATTGCCAGTTGAACCCCATCTTTTGTATTCATGACTTTCAGACCACTACCATGATACCTATTATCCTTAAAACTTCTTAAATCAATAAACAGAAATGTGGCCTCGGTTACTTCCTCTAGTTTTTCAATTGCTTTACCAGCGTAGCAGCAGAACTCAGATGCCATGAAATAACGTCTGGCTTCTTCCCAAAATTTTCTGGGATATAATCCCTGTGCATACACTTTATTTGCGATACCTTCTATCGTTACTGCATCAGAATTAATACTAGGGAATAATTCGGTGTCTAATGCATTTTGTAGCTGTGGTTTGCTGAATAATACAAAAATTCCTTTCAAACTTCTACGTGGTATATTAATGTGCTCGTTAATAATTGTATCTGTACCAGAGAAGTTAATTGTTCTGAAATGTTGGATATGTTCATAAAGAAAACTTTTGCCACTGTTGTAATAACCTTTAATTTCCATAGCTAACTTTGGATCTCTTATCGTTTCATATTCAAGTTGAATGTTGGTCAAAGTATAATCCCAACCATCTGTGTCTTCATTCACCAGGATTTGATTAATAGGAGCAAGAGTAAGCTCCCATTCGATATGACTACCTAAGCTCGAAGGATATACAGCTCCATGACCATTCGTTATAGGATGTAATTTCGCAAGATCGATCGCATATTTACCATATGCCTTGTGAAGTGCGGCCTCTCCTAAGAAATCCCCGCCACCTACTCCATCAATAATATCGCTTCTCAATTTTCTAAGATTTTCTGACTGAATTCCATACAGTGTTTTATTTGTTCTATCCTAATACAGATCTTTATACGTTTGTACTAAGTTGTAACCTGTTAAATCCATTAAGATTTCCCCCTCGAATTTTAAAACTAGTCGACATTGGCAGACAGGTTTTGAACAACAAAGTTTTTATTATGACCTTCTAGTTTAAGATCAAAGACGAGATTGAATTTATCTGTTAGAACAACAGTGTCCTCTAATTTTGGACATCTGATATATAAAACTTCTCCAGGTTTTGCACGATTTGGATTATACATTACAACATGATGAGTTCACTCTCCTTTACTACCAAGTGCATTTAGTTTTGAGTAATCACCTTGAAGTTCTCTATTGTAAGGCATTTTCTTATACTATTATATTATATAAAATACAAAATATATATTCTTTTTATTTTCGTTAATTTTTTTGGTTAAAAATCCGTTCATAAAGGTACACCGCTATTGCAGTTGCCAACAACCATATATGCTCACCTATAAATCCTATCACTTGTCCCGCTGTTTTTAAAACAAACGATACAATAGAACCTATAATACCCGGCAGTGCCAACACTGCATTACCGAGCTATTTCAATGCATCCGCAACACGTTTAATAACTGCTTTGACTGGACCACCACCACCACTACCACCAGTACTACCACTACCACCACCAGCAGCCTTCGGCCCTCCTAGTGCAATGGATATGGTAGTTATAACCAAACCGAGGGCTGTTGCCAATGAAACGATGGTAACTCCATTGCGTTTGAAAAGAATTATTAGCTTATCTTTAATACTAAGGTTTGGGTCTTTGAGTACTTCTTTCAAAGCAGATGTCTCAGCTAACTTATTGCGTAAAGTATCAGTTTCTTTATTATATTTTAGGATATTAATCTGAATTCTACCTACCGGAGTTTTCCGAAAACAAGCCCATCCGTAAAGTTGCCCATGGGTGATCATTTGGCAGGTGGGCGTCTATTGGGTTTTTCAGATTCACTACGGCAAGAATTTTGCCTTGTTATATTGGTAACATTAGTTTTTTATTTAGTTCGAATGTTCCGTTGAAAAAAAACCCCATAAACTTAGAGTGTCAATAAAAAAAGTGTCGTTTTTCACACGAGAAGAAAGTGATCGTGAAGGTAGGTACAGACACCTTTGTGCTGAGCCTGGTCGGTCAACAAGCTTGCAGATGACTCATGGAGATCTGCAGACGTCACTGTCAATGCGACACACTGCGTCTAAAAATAGGTCAGGGTAATTTGCATGGTAAGTGTGCACACAAAGTGAACGAGTGAGAGTTGAAGTAATGTCATGTACATGTATAAATGAGTTCATGGAGATTTAACGAACGGTACAAGACTAATGTCAAGTTTATCCAGGGGTGAACAAATCGTTTTGTGAACTGGTGGTCCCCGGACCAGTACTTAAAAAATGCAGTAGTCCTGCTGAAAAAATTAGTGGTCCCAAGTCCCGCTAATGTGAAACTTTGAATCTTGCCTATGAATCTGTATATTCAGACGTACACAACTTTTAGTTGAACAATATCCAATTAATAATAATAAATATAAAGTTGACATGCTTGGTTTCAGTCAATTGACAATTCTATTCTATTTGTAATGGTCATTTTTGAGGCATCGACGAAACGAAAAACCTTGAATGGCAACTTCACTTGGATCTCAGGAAGGATCAGGAATTGACAGAAATATTGCATTATTGGAAAACAGTGTTAATAATGGTTCAACAGTGCAGTATAATGACAAAAGTTGTACTACGTTTTGTCAAACTTGTCGGGAAAACCCAGACATTTGCAAACAAACCATCACAACTGTACAAAGAAACTGACCCCTTCAAAGTTGATCCTATAAAATCTCACGAAATAAAATAGGAACACATACATTGCCTGACTAGAGGGAGTCCGTGTGACGGTATCGAGATAAATTCAAATTCGCCAGTCCTCGGGGCTTTGGCAAATATCACATTACAGTGCTAAAAAAAGATACTTGGTTGACTATCTGTAACTCTAGAATCAGACTGTTCATTTTGTGTCATGCTGGTCAGTTGTTTTCCTATAAATCCATAGCTCAAATGATTGACCATTTTCTGTGTTGTCCATTTAAAAGTTTACAGCCGTTTGCATTTCAGATCGGGTCTAAATTATTTACGAGATGGGTAGCCACACCGCAAATGTACTTGAGAAATGGAACACTGTAGCTTATTTGAGAGGTAGTGTGGACGTCCTATGTTTACAGATAGTAACCAGGGTAACAGATAAGATATGGTGGGAAATGCCTTGGCGCATACCATTTCTCTCTAGGGTTGGTCTTGGCACATTAATTTTAGTTACACCTTAATTGCATGTAAGGAGAAAATGAAACAGGTGGTGTATATTTTTGATCGTGTAATGTTTTATATATTACAAAGTAAATGATAATACGCAACATAAATGCTGAGATTTTGAATGCATTTTTGTTATGTGTCTAACAAGCAATCCACACACCCGAAATGGAATGAGCCACTACGAGCCACAACACACATGCATTGGTGGGAGACTTCATTTCATGATAAATCATTTGATTGAAAGGGGTTCTACTATAAATCATTTGAAGCTCCTTTATGAATAAAAGCAATAATACAATCAATGCTGATAGAATGATAGCAAATAAAATGTTTCATTTGATATTATATTTGAATTGTTATAAAATGGAATTATTATTCTTGTCTGCCTAATTGTTGTGTCCCTAAACTGGTATGTCTCTATTAGTAATGATATGAGCCACATGGCTGTTGAGTGTTGACTGCCAAATAATTTAGTTCCTCTGTTGTGGTTCCGAATTTGCCGATTTTCCGAATAGTGGCCCAGGGCTAGTTTATTCGGTTCACCGGTAATTCTTTTTTTTCATCTTGCATTAATTCTTCGATTTTTTGTCTATTTTCCAATTCTCTTTTTCTATCATACAAATTTTCTGTTTCAAGTTCTTTACGCATGATTGTATATTCAGGATTAAGTTCATTCCATTTTTCAATTATCTTTTCAACCTTAGCGATTTCATCTTTGTTACCTACAGTATCTCTTCTGAGACCTGCTTGGTAGTCCCTTAAAAGACCAATTATTGGTGGTGTGAGATATTCGGGTTCTTGTTCAAGTTCATTTAAATTTAAAAGCTCTTGTGTGTCAACCGCTGTGTCTAAGAAAAGTCTATTAGCAGCTGCAGTACCAATTCTTTTTTTTATTGTACTATAAGCTAAAAGTTTTCCGTTTTTTGTAATCCGTTGATTTTTTATGTCATCATACAACTCTTCATCCTTTCCTACATGTGTATCTAACCGCAATTCAGTTCGATTAACACTCACGTTGTCACTTTTTTAAATAACTGTGTCAATAGTTTCTTCTAATACTTTATTTTTTAATTCAGTAAGTTTATCTGCTGCCGGGCCAATATGGTCTACTGGGCCTTCCGGGTCTACAGGATCTGTGAATGATGTTTCTTGTTCTCTTGACTCCAGCAAATACAGCGAATCTTGTTCATTTCTAAGTCTCTCCTAGGGTCTCCAGGATTTTCATTTACATTTTCCTTAAAAGGATCAATATCAAAAGGATCAAAGTCAGCCATCTTACAACAATGTTATATAAATATGTAACTTAAAAATATTGCTCCAACTATTATTCCAATCGTTGAATATTCATGAACAATGTCACACTCTGGTGTCACTGCTGCCACCAATTCGACTGTTACCGCTGCTTCGGCTTCTGCTGTCTGGGTTGCTACTGCTGCTGTCGCTTCAACTGGGGTTTCGAGTCGTTGCACTGGATCATCATGACCTTCCATTTCTTTTAATGCTGATTTTTTCACGTCATTATTTATGTTGTTGTAACCGAACTTCATATCTTCTGTCGCCTGTTGTAAGAAATTATTATAACCCGCCACATTCGTATTCAAATTTATAATCATTTTACTCGGGATTAACCATAAAGAAGGAGAAATGGCTAGATCTAACTTTACCCTCGTTGCGTTGATTACATTTTGATAACGGGGTATACTATTATCCTCATTGATGCCTCTTGTCTCATCCTCGAGTAATGAAATAATTTTTTGTCTCGTTTCTTGACCAGCAGAGTCTGCTATACTTACTCGCATGTCTGCTTGACTTCCTAACACACAATATACATAAGCTTCGATTGATCGATTCAATCGCCCTAAACCTGCTTGTGTAAAACCTGTACTGTTTTCTAAAGCAAAGTAGTTGTATGATTTATAGTCGGCATTTTGAAATTTATGCCAATGATAACTTCTGTGAGCCTCATCTGGAGCATCAGGTAAGTCAACCATTGTATCTTGAAATTTATATTGGATATCTTTTATATGTGCTTTACCTCCCCACCACTCATATCCAATACCTATACCATTGTTTCCTGATGTGTCATACGTGAATCTGAAATCTGTATTATAATCTAGTCCGAATTCATCACATATTCTATGATACATCGATTAAATTATCGGTTTTACTAAATGCATCAGTGTCAGGTAGTGGGCAAGAAAGCTGATTCAATATTCTGATTCAATATTTTGATATCTAAAAACAATAACCCTTCTGTTATTGCATATAACACTTCATTTTCTTTTAACACTTCTGCTTTCTTTAGATGACACTTCATTTTCTGTAAAAGTAACAATAATATTCTCGTTATCAATATGAATTTTAATAGTTAATGTACGTTGGTCACACTTTATTGAAAGTCCTTCTAAAAGAGTATCATATTCACCCTCAGTATTTAATTTAATACATTTAATAATAATGGTACCACTGCTTACTCTCTTTATATTGTACGTCATCGTATCATTAGCAGTAATTAATTTTAATTTAGCCACATCAATAGGTTTCAAACCAGTTACATTAAACTGCGCATCATAAAATATGTTAATATTTCCTTCGTCTATGTTATAACTACAATACCATTCCCCTGAATTCATAATTCTACGAAAAGTATTGTCACTTTTTACTATTGTTTTTGAAGTATCTAATTTTAAATGCAGTTTTGGGTTCAGAAGGTCTAGCCTAGGATCTGCTTCCGGTAAATAGTGTCCGATATCAGTTAAATTAAAGGATTTAATATTGTTATTATAAACCAATACATAAGGAACTCGGTCAGTTAAACCATGGTCAATAGTAGTTAGTGGTTTTTCAAGCATTTCAATAAAATCTTGTGGTAAATCAAAAGTATAGAACTTGGCATCTCTGTTACTATACGCAAAACTAAATGGTATATGATGTTTTGTTACTTTATATTCTTCGATTGTCTCATCTACATCATTTAGGTCTACTAAATTGTTGGTATGTTCGTGTGATTGAACTGCCGCTGGTTCTAAATATAATACTTCATTTTCATTTTTATATCTAAGGACAAAATCTTTATTATTATGTCGTCCGGATAAATTCGGTATGTAAACATCTTTGAGATCAGAAAGTGCATATCCTTGAGGTGCTATCATACCTAGTCCAAAATTTGATGACATATTTCGTATATAATATATATATGTATAAAAAACAATGAAGTTGTATATAAACGGAGAATCTAATGATATTACTATCAGTTTTACAGAAACGCTGACTGGTTATAAACAGATACGACTGTTGGAGTGTAAATTATATAATTCCTGGTATAATATTATGAAAGAAAACAATGAAATTGCTTTTACTGCTAACAATAAAACGTCAGTTAAAAAAGTAGAACCAGGTAATTACAATGTAGAAACATTATCACAAGCAATTGGTAGATTGAAAGTAATTAATTTTAAGAGAATTTTACCAACAGGAAAAACACAGATGATACTCAGTGATAATGTTAAAGTAGACTTTTCAAAGCCTAAGAATTTTGCACGGATACTTGGTTTTAAAGAGAAAGAATATATTTCATCGAGTATTAGTCCAAACAAGCGACCTATCGGTCAGAATAGCTCCGCTGTTTTTTTTTTAATTTAACTTTTTATTTTGGTGACATGTAGAAGTGGTTCAGGTCTTCACTATGCAGTTTTGTTTTAGCGATGCAATAAAGTGGTTAGTGGTTTCATATGATGTCTCACTATAAAACACATTTTACACAGAAGTTGGTAATGTATTGTACTTTTATACCATAGTCACCATTTTATAACAAAAATCTACTGTTATGAAAAATTGCACAAAATCTCAGAAAAAAATGACTGGGAAATGCACACAAGAAAAAGAAAAAAAGAGGATTTTGAGGTTGGCTATAAATAATTCCAGTGTCTTACAGCTGTAACCCTGGAAAATTTTAATGATGAATGAAATAAACTAGGGATCTAAAATAATTTTGAGGCAATTTCAATTTCAATTTTCTAACAAATTTACAAAGTCAACAACATTCAACTTGTACTAGTTGTGGTAGATATATATAGGGAAGAAATGTATTAATCGCCATCTTAGTTTCCGTACGGCGACAATCTCAAGTACCCGGAAGAGAGTCATTCTCAGCCATACGTTACAGTGGTAACACTCGTTCATGTTCGGTTACCTTTCACAAAGAAAACACAACGAAATGGTTGAAATTCTTTTTTTTTATTTCTTTTCATCACAACAACAAAATCTGCGTGATTGATCAAAAGTGTTGTAAACTAAACCAGAAAGAATTATCGGACTGGCTAAACTTCCCGATGAACTGGAGTAAGGTCCTACTACTTCCAAGCATGGATGTATTAGTATCACTAATACATCCATGTTCCAAGTAAGCCTCGATAGTACTATAGTACGTGAGAAAATCGTCTCAAACTAGCGATACAACTTTCAAAATATAACTTGACATGTCTTCATTTGTTAGAGTTATACAATTCAAGACGGGTTTTCACTCGAAAACAACAATTCTGTGAATAATGACACTCTGAACGCAGCGATTTCTCGGACGATGTTACCACTGTAACGTATGGCTGACAACGACTTGCTTCCGGGTTAGTCCCTCGTGCATACGGGTGGATTGTCGGCGATTAATACATACATCGTCTGATATTTTAATTCACAGTGTTTCTTGTGACCGGCGCCTGTCAGCAGACTCTGCCATTTTTTTCATCATTCCATTGTATTTAAACCTTGTACTTGACATTTCGCAATATTTATAATTCTCAACAAAATACCTCAACATGCCTCACTTCGCTCGTACTCAAAGCAGCCCGGGGCGGTATGATCACTGACACTGATGACATGATGAGAGAGAACCTTTTCGGATTTACATGTAAAACGGGGAAAGATACGCAAAACATAATGCAAAGTCTGAAGCCAAATTAAAGTTGTAATTATTTTAATTATTTTTACTTGCCAAATATTTGCATTTTGGAAAGGCAAGACACGTTCATGTCGTTTAACTTTACATGTGAACTGTCGGCCATAACTTCAACCGCATGTCTGGCATGCCCTTCCTTACGCAAGTTGTCTGAATTCTGGTTCACTGTCATTCCAAATTGCACGACAATATAGAATTAACCACAAGTTACATGTTATCTGAAAACATCACACTTTTATAGTGGGTCTGAAGTGTGATTTTAGTGAGTACCAAGAACGTCCTGTGTTGATACTCAAGATACTTGCTGTGGAAAATCGCTCGGTCAAATAAGGTCACCTTCAGCTTCTGGTCGAATCAGGATAGAGTATGCAAATGAGGATGTTGCGGACTGATTTGAAGTTTACAACCCTGTTTCGAACAAACGCTTGCCATTTGGGCGCCCAATGCGTAGAATTATGACTATAGCACATATTACATTGCTTGTTTGACGTCAATAGTGTCTTTTGAAAAGTGGCAGTTTACTTAAAGTCTCGTCGACTGATTTCCAATATGGCGTCGGTCATTATGCTCATTAACATATTCATTTTTTTTTCAAATTACAAAAAAAAAATCATAAAAAATAAAAATGAGGATGTGCTGACTTGAAATTAACAAATCTGAGTAAGCTACCCCCTGCGCATCAACACGCCAGATATCAAAGCAATCTAATAAGAGGTTTTCAAGGAGTTGATGAAAATGACATTTTATGAAAAAAAATCATAAAAAATTGAAAATGGCACAGATCAACTTGGCATGAACAAATCTGAATAGCCTCCCCCCAGGGAACATGCACACCAAATATCGAAGAATTCCGACTGTCACTTCCGGAGTAGATAGTAAAAATATAAAAGTTTGACGGACACCTATGATTCACTCTACTCTCTATACCTCAATACCCACCTATACCTAAAGCTACGCTTTCAGCTTTCGCTGACAGCGGAGCTAACAAAGCAGATTTTCTTCCTGTGACTGAATACGTAGTCTACTGCGATATTATAGATACACCTACTAATTACATCAATGGGAAAAGGTCTAATTATTTACAAATTTTAACGATACAAGACCGGGGTGAAATAGGAGAAGCTGTCACTTATTCATTTCCTGCTAATGTTCCAGTACCCATCAAGAAAATGAATATAACTAATCTTCGAATTTCGATAACTAATCAAAATAACGAACTAATAGATTTTAATGGTTGGCCAATTTCATTTCAACTCGAGCTTACTTAAATTAACGTAACCATATGCTAACGTGTTACGACGATCAAGAACATAACGTTTATCATTGAAGCAACTTAATGAAGTTTTATTGATTTTGTAACTACTAATCTGGTGATTTATCGATCGTATAGTATTCATGGAATGTTTCATTTGTAAATTTTCAAAAAGTACTTTCTTATATTCCTCGTGAGTAATATTCTTTTTTATAACTAACTTTTTTATACCTTTTGCTTTACGTGTGGAAGCAGACTCTGTTATGTAAGAGTACATTTTACTTCGAAGTCCAATAATCTCAGTGATTGGTACACCCACACACTCATTTTTAAATTTACCAATTACTTTTTTGTTATAATCCAAGTAATATGGACTTTTTGATGAATAATCACTATTATCGAAAAGATCTTTATCTTTGTAGAAATCCTTATAAGAATCATTGGCTTTAATTTCGTACATTAAGGAATCTGTATCTGTGAATAATAATTTGGCTCGTGGTCCATATTTTTCTTTAATATAGTTGTAATGAAAGTCATACATTAAAGTTTTAGACAAATCAAGAATACTCATTCCAACATATAAGGGTTGATTTAGGGTTAATCGTTTTTTTTCCACTGCTACTAGACTTTCGGTTATAATTTTTTGCATAACAAACGTTGGTTTAGATACAAATTTTCGCATTTGTTTTTCTGTTATACATAATTTTATACTATGATGCTTACGTACATTCATCATAGTACGTCCAAAGACAGAGTTATTCATTAGTTTGAAAAAATCTTTTTCGAAGGCATTTCTTGCTTTCTTTCTTTTTTCCATGTTAAATAAGATGTATTGCGACATCCACTTTGATTGATTAAACTCAATAGCTCTGTGAATTTTAGTGACTTTTAAACCGAGTGATAAATATTGTTTTAAGTTTTGAAAAAGAAGTATATAATTCTTTTTTGGTCTCAGAGTTGTAGTTAATTTTTCTATATTTCCACATTTGATATTAAATAAGTCACGTATCTTTTTGTTATGCGGAGATAACATGTCAGTAATACATATTCTCTCAGGTGCTAAAGGATAATCATTGTGAAGATCATGCAACTCATTAGGATATTCAAGATCAACTTCAAGGATTAATCCATGGTCACTTTCGTTGGTGTACTTACTTAAATCAAGCGAATCTATATCAACCCATTTAAATCCATGTGTTGGTAAAGATTGAGTCATTGCCCAACCATAGAGATTATTAGCATCTAAATACATGATGTACTTTGTTTCCTGGGTTGGGTCATAATCTTTCATGTATGGATTGTTTGCCTTTGCATGAACAGCGGATTTATAAGAAATACCTCCATGAAGACCTTTTTCTATAAAGAGATGCATATCTATATCCGTTAATAATTCGAGATTAATTTTAGTCATTTTTAAAAACGCATCCCAGGATAACCCAGGAGCACTGAAATAATGACAGGGATGTCTTTCGGAAATTTTCAAATACATCGGTTAATAAAAGTACATCAGATTTAAGATATAGATCATGATAATCACCCATCGTTTGCATATTAAAATATTTCCAAATATCTTGTGCATGCTCATAATCTTCTTTAGTTATACCAGTTTGATTTAGAATGGAATAGAATTTTTCCTTTAGTGGAAGATTAACGTCATAGAATGTTTCAGTGGAATCCATAGGGGTATACACCCTTCCGTGTTAGTAATTTTAAGCTATCAGGGAATTCTTGTTTTGTGTATTTGAAATCACTTGTGTTACCTTGAGTTTTTCTAATGAAGCATTTAAGAAATTTAAACTATCTATGAAGACTAAATGAGTACCAATCATTATAGCCATGAACTTTTCCATAGAATGTGGGATAATGTTAATTTTTACGTTAAAGTTTTCAAGGGTTTGAACAATGAAATGACTGTCATATCCTTTCATGACAGTCACAAACCATTAGCGGTCCAAGTGCAACAAACCCGTGGGCTTGCCTGGCGAAAACGGGTGTCATAAAAGTTGTTTGCATCTCTAAAGCAGTTTGTAGCGTTACTTATAATAGCCTAATAAATTGATAACAACTGATATAAGACGGAGATAAGGTTTGGCTCAATTGACTGAAATGCCAAAAGTAGTGCCGGTGGGTAATAAAATGTTTTACAGCTGTTTACTTGTGTTATGTAAGAGCCAATCATCACATGTATACATATTGGTACTCTTTGATAACAAGTCCACTTGCTTGGCTAATGGCTTGTCCCAGTAATGTTAAATTGTGGAATATAACGGGTATTTTTTGGTTACTTGAAAATTGATATTACATTTAACATGTGCTGAACCACGGTATTTACCAGTAATATGACAATGATCACGAACTGGTATGTCATTTTCTCCGTATAATATTTCACAAATATGACATTGCGTTGCGTTTTTGAAACATAATTCATCGTTTTTACTCATACACAAAGGTTTGTTAAAATGTTGTTCTTTTATATTATTGCAATAGTCAACTTCTGATAACATCATTTCTGATAACATCATTTCCATGTCTATAAATGACACTTTCTTTACTGAATGTGTCATCATAACAACAAAGAAGTTTATAAGCAAAACTACATACTTCATGCTTTTGGTAATGATGTGTGAATATTGTGTTTTCATTAGGATGACAAGTATTTACTTTTCGAGTTATAGATTCAAAATCTGTGTAAATAACAAATGGTGCATTTAATTGTTTTGGGTAATTTTTAAATGATAACCATTTATTTTCCTCAGTTGGTATTCGTATAGCTTGTGTACCATTTATTTCAAAACAAATAGGAATGTGCTGATTTAAAATCTCTGCAGTTGTAAAATGTTGTAAACAGTATTTACAAAAATGTTTTTTTTTTCCTTTATAATTTGTTATACCATGCATGAATCGATTAAAATCTTTGATCCAAACATAATGATTTTTATCACCACGAGTTATTAATAGTAAATCAAGGTGATCTTCACAAGATTGTTTACTAACGTAAATTATTTATAACCAAATACTGAAATAGATATATTATTTTGGTTTTCAATTTTAGGTATTTGTTTTGTTGGAACTGGAAATGTTATTCCTTTGTTATCTACATCAACGATGTGTTGACTGTATCTCGATGGTCGATTTTTATTAATTTCGACTGGAAACTTATATGCTAAATGACACCATCTAAAACATTGAGCGTCATTATTTTGTATATTAATGAGACCTTTCTTCGGATGTTGTAATTCTTTTGGTAATTTGATATATGAGTTACCATGTAAAGGTTCGTATCTTGCGATATTTACATAAAAATTCAGAAGTGTTTTTATTTGCCAACCCGATCCTTCACGTAACCATTTAGCGATAATTTCAATAATTCTTTCAAAACTTGCACTTATTTGTTCATCTATTTGGTCGGAATTTATAATTTGCAATGGACTACTATTAAAATAACCATTACTTGTTATCTCTTCCTTACCACTGTTAGCACTTTTAACAAATTTTATCTTTAAGGTTAATATCGCTTTTATTCCACCCGTATCTTGTAAATTTTGTTCTAAGATTTTCTTTATTAACAGTTTATTTTCATTTAATTGTGTATATGGCTCGTTCTCAGTAATATTATTTATTTGTTTAATTGAGCATTACGACATACACACAATGAGTCATGAGTGTAAACAGTCTATTGTCAGTGTATTGACCTTTGAACCTACCTGCCTGAGGCTGTCAAGCCTACCGGTGTCGTTCAATTAGACAATGGGCTGGTGTATTAATAGAACAGCTGGAGCATGTCGAGAGCAGGCAAGCATGTCGGCATGTCATTTCAGATTTTTTACTGACGTGACTGATCGAGTGCGGAATGACTTTGGTATAGATAAAATGCTTAATTTGCCTTATAACAAGTCTAAAACGGGCATGTCGTTTCAGTGATCCAAAAACCCTATTTTTATTACTACTCTGAAGTTTTTTAGTTATGCAGTAAATCATAATTTATTATGGCAACTATGGCTGCCATTCAGTATAATGTGGAATGATTACCAAAATTAACACTGTTAATTATTTCTCTTCTTTTGCATTGCCTGGAAGTCTGGTGGAAATGACTTTATTTTAATAATTGACCCTAAAGGTCAAGGTCAAAGTATTTAAAAGAAAGCTTACAACTAATAGTATGAGGTAGACACTTGAATGGAGTCTCTACGTATCATAATTTTGGAGTTATGCAGTAAATATTGATATTTAGCCACTGTAACAAATATTCTGTCAAATTTCCATAGGTTGCAAAACAGTGATGTTCATGTGTCACGTATGATATATCACCTTTGTACCAAATTTGAATGAAAGGCATATTGCATGTAAGACAAATAATTTGGTATAAATGGTAAAAGTTGACAAATTTCAACAGCAACAATTACCTAACAACTCGGACATTTTGTTGACCAAGTCCTGGCGTCCAACCTCAGACAGTAACCTTTCCAGGAGTGTTGTATCATCGATGGTAATCAATTTACGTTCAACTATGCCTTTTATAAGATCAAAGGAATTCTCGAATGATCGAACATCCCAGTTCGGAATCGTCTTCTCGCATAAATCTTTCAGATCCAAAAGATTGGCTGAAAAGATATAATAACACATACATGAACATACTTTTAACAATACATTAAATGATACTTATTCCTCTGATCAAAATAGCATTGGAAATCACTAATTATTTCACAGTTGTAGGCCTTTGTGCTGAAACATTTTTTTGTTAATTCTCTAAGAAAAGGCTACTTTATCATTTTAAAAGGTCACAGACTAACCCATTCACATTACATAGCAGCCACTGCTTAGGATGTTAAATTGATTGATGATCACGACGTGGGGTTTATAAACTGCACAAAAATATTTGAGTAGCATGAACAATTTGAAAAGGAACACAAAGTTTAAGATAAACTCGTCTTTCGCATTGTTAATATATGGATATTAAGTAATACATGCTTGTTCATGCAGTATATTCACGTACCTTCGACGATTTCATCAGAGATTACAGATAAAGAGGACAGTAGATCCATCTTTAGATGATCTCTCTGGAGACACTAAATACCACCATGGAGCAGCACAAAACGCTGTACTAATTTGCCACAGATTTTGGATTAACCTTGCCCGAGTGCCTACCCCTACAGCCTCGCCTATTTACGCTTAATCGGGTCAGCGCTGTCATTTCAATAACAAACTACAAACCTTTTGTCAGTTATCAATTATTTACCAGTTGTGTATTTTAGGCCGGATAGTTTCATGACCGTAAAACAATATAAAGTCCATGTCACTGCTTGAAGATTAGTATCGATGAAAAAAATTTCATACTTTTATAATTTCGACCGTTTTTACTGTTTTTGTACTGAAAAGAAAAAAGACAACTGTACAAGCAGCAGTGTAGAATTAAATTTTGAAATTCTATTTGTAATTATCGTGTATACAAACAGACGCAGACAGTCTGACATAGACTGGCATACACTCCCCCCCCCACACACACACATAATCATGATATGTTGATAACTTAAAACACCCACGACTGTACATACGTGTTTACATTGTAAGGTTATGTCAATACCGTACGATGGATTAGTTGTAATCACCTGTTTGCGGACGTGGCCAGAAACACGTTTCTTCTATAAAGTATTTGGTTAATCCGCCCACGGAGGAATTCCTTACCAATACGTTATAGCATGGAGGTAGAAACAACTCCGTGGTCATAGTATTAGGATTTTGTATAACAGTCTTATTCAGCCATGAGGAAGTTAGCCACAAAAATGATATTTACCGTGATTCATCTCTTTTTAAAAAATTACTTACTTCATATGGATGTTCCCCCATCCGTATACAATATGAAAACAATTTTGAGCTGATGGTCTAGTAGCATTGATACGATTTCACTTCTGATCGACTGAATGGTGACGTCATGCATGATCATTTCATCAATTAGAATAGTGTGTACCACAGGTGCCAATTGAGGTTGCTTGGTGACTTTCACTTACTATTAAACCATCTATAAGGAATACTAATTTTGACCATTTCTACTGTTTTTGTACTGAATAGAAAAAAGACAACTGTACAAGCAGCAGTGTAGAATTAAATTTTGAAATTCTATTTGTAATTATCGTGTATACAAATGGACGCAGACATTCTGACATAGACTGGCATGCACACACCCACTCATCCGGTAACCCCCCCCCCCACATACATACATACGTACATACATACATACATACATACATACATACATACATACATACATACACACACACAACAGGCGCGTGCACACACACACACACACACACACACACACACACACACACACACACACACACTGCCATACCAATGAAACGTGGTTATCAGATAACACTTCTTCCTTATAGTACCTCATGAACGACCACAAAATATATTAAATGTTTAACATTGGTGATATCAGAATAAAGTTTTCAGAGTAAGAAAAGACTATTTCTAGCTCGTGTTCAATTCAATTTCCACCTACATTTCATATTTATATTATTTCTTGATATGTCCAACTGAATAGACACATTTCACTATTTGTCTTTTGACATGAACTCACTGCTGTATACCCTATACCACTGTATACACGTCGTGTTTCGGTTGGTTTATATCATGACAATCAATCAAACTCATTAAATAACTTTAATCTCTTTTGTAAACAATAATCTTCAATCCATCCCCATTAATTAGAGATTTCTGGCACATGCATGACTAAGAAATATCACTCATGTATTTAATCATGATATGTTGATAACCTAAAACACCCACGTGTTTACATTGTAGAGTTATGTCAATACCGTACGGTGGATTAGTTGTGATCACCTTTCTGCGGACGTGGCCAGAAACACGTTTCTTCTATAAAGTATGTGGTTACTCTGCCCGCGGAGGAATTACTTGTCAATAGGAGTAGTATAGAAAAGGAGAAAGCCAGCGCAGTCCCTTTTTAATCTATTATATAGCCAAATAAAGTCTCTTTCCTATATTAATAAATTTATTAATATATTTTTTTATATCTATATAACGTATTAAAAAGCAAAATAAATCTTATCCATAAAAATTGATTAAAAATGACTAAATTTGTTGTAGCTGTTATAAGTAAATTAACCGCTTAGTGACCTCACAGACGTTTAATTAAACAGATAATAATAGATATGTATATACATACAATCGTACCATAAATTCAAAATGTCAAACAAACAAAGTCAAAAACAAATCACTTTTGAAGACGACACAACCGAATCAAGTCCACTTAGTTCTCTGCTTGATCATGCTATATCTAATATTGCTAATCCTTCAGAGAATGATGAGGATTGTGAAACTTTATTATTAGATATTTTAAATGAAAAAAGAAATATCAAAGAAATTCCCACAATCAAATGGAGAGAAGTTCCAATAGAAAAACCATTTTTGATTACTCAATTTAAGAAATTAAATTCTCGTTACGGTCCTGGATTATTGATTTGGCTTAATAATCCAATAACTCTTAAAGAACTTTATTGTACTTACGCTCCTAGCAGAATGATAGATGAGATTCTCACAAATACAAAACAACTCCCATTAATAGTTGTTTCACGTGGATTAAAAAAATCTATGATAAATCCAAATAATTCGTATAATAGTTATACTCTAATGGATTTTAATGTAGTAAAACAAAAATTAATGGAAAAAAGAAGTTAAATAACAGTTAAACAACAGTTAAATAACTAAACAATAATTAAATCATAATTTAAGGATTATTCAGGATTATTCAAAAACCTGATAGTTTCTTTTTTTCTTATTTTTTTCTTATTTTTTGGTTGATTTAACTGCAAGACTTCAGGAAAATTTCAATTTCAGAATCTCAAATATTTTTTTTATATATATCTTTGTAAACCCACGTAAGCACTAATTCAGCCCCGGCTGCAGTCAGCATAGGTTTAAAGACTGTAAGACTGCAAGACTGCAAGACTTATGTAGTCAGTGATAGGATGGCTAGAGGGAGACATGAGTGTATTTTTGTATCGTGATAGAAAACCATAAAATTATAAAGAGTATTTTGATATACTATTACACTGACTGTAAAGATTACTAGTTTATGTTGTAAAGCTCGAAGATACCGCAAATAAAGCTGACATGTAGACGCTGAATGAGATTACTTTCCACGGGATTTGGATTTCACACGCATACGGAGATGTCTCTAATTAGCTCTAACTAACCTATACAGGGGGTTACTTAGCCAGACACCACCCATCTTGTTTTGAGAGACTGTAAGAAAGCCAATTATCACCTTGATTGCTGCTGATTGGAGAGACAACTCCAAAGGTGAAACAGATTTGAAAATAAACGCTAGTAGTCCATTTAGGAGGCCATTTAGAGGCATAAAATATCAAACCATAGACATAATTTTAAGTCATACAATACTTGAATATGGTAATAAAATACCAGAATTGAAACAATTATGCTATACATTACATATCATTACATATTATCTCGAAGTGTATTTTGTTGTGGCAAAGCTGAAAGAGCGGAGCTTTATTTTGCGGATGTGCACTTGGTAAGTGACTTCTTCTGAAGTTTAATTTGGTTTCAAAAAATCCTGAATAAGGAGCAAAACATTTCAATACTTTCAGACTTTGATCAGCCCACTCCCATGGTCGTAAACTTTTGCTCAATTCTTTTAGTGCACATTGGATATGCAACATCTTAATTTAATCTCAATTCATGCTTCCTTCAGTATATGCATCAGCAGATCTAGAGCCAAGTAAACCACTGTATAAGACTGTAAGATATTATATAATTTGGAATAGACTCAAATGTATATCGTTACATGTACTATTCAGAAAATATAAAGAAATATCCTTAATTTTGAAACAAATGCGAAGCCCGCATGAGGATATATTACCCATCACCAAAATATCTTTCAGAATATATGATCCTGAATATTCTTTTATTAAATCAAAATTTAATTCATCTTTACGATGGAAATTATTTTTTAATACTTGAATAGCTCGTAAAAATTTCCCAACATCTTGTATTTTTTTACTTTTTGATAATAATAATTTATTAGCAGTATCTTCTAATTTAGATATAGAATTAGTATTTAAATACTCAGTAATTGAAATACCAGATTCTTTTAAAGCCTTATCAACATTAGCAGTTATACTAGCAACTGATCCAATACCACTTAAAGCATATGCTAAACTAGTTGATAATTCAGTTGAACCAGGAACTAATTTTAATTTAGATATCATGTTATGAGTATCCGATGCATTTTGCATAGCTAATTCTAATTCTTTATGAGCTGGACCTAATGTTACATGTAGAAAATTTTTAACATTTCCATTTGTCTTTCTCTTTCTATTTGGGCATTTTGATATACTTCATCAAAATTACGGATTTCTTCACCTTCTTTGACAGGGAATTCAAAACTTTGAAACGCTTTTTTAATATTAATTCTTGATTCTTTTAAAATAGTATCTAAAATTTCAATATTATTAATCACTTTTTTAACATCGGCATAAACCTCTAAAAATTCCGATTGAATTCCAGTTGTCATAGAATATATTAATTCGACAACTTGTCGACAAATAGATTCAGAATCTAAAGATGTATTAATTAATCTTTTTGATTTTTCAGCATTTGGCGTAAATTCATTATTTAAAGCTTTAGCGATTGTTTTACAAATTTGTTGATGAGTTTCAGCATCATCTTTAAATATTTTATTATTCGATCTTGGATTTGGTAATTGCGTTAATAATTTAGAAGCAATCTCTTCTAAACTTGCTGTATTAGGATCAATACCAGGTATACCTGATTCCGTTAAAGCTCTCCCTAATCCTTGATATGTCCAACTGAATAGACACATTTCACTATTTGTCTTTTGACATGAACTCACTGCTGTATACCCTATACCACTGTATACACGTCGTGTTTCGTTTCGTTTATATCATGACAATCAATCAAACTCATTAAATATCTTTAATCTCTTTTGTAAACAATAATCTTCAATCCATCCCCATTAATTAGAGATTTCTGGCACATGCATGACTAAGAAATATCACTCATGTATTTAATCATGATATGTTGATAACCTAAAACACCCACGTGTTTACATTGTAGAGTTATGTCAATACCGTACGGTGGATTAGTTGTGGTCACCTTTCTGCGGACGTGGCCAGAAACACGTTTCTTCTATAAAGTATGTGGTTACTCTGCCCACGGAGGAATTACTTGTCAATAGGAGTAGTATAGAAAAGGAGAAAGCCAGCGCAGTCCCTTTTTAATCTATTATATAGCCAAATAAAGTCTCTTTCCTATATTAATAAATTTATTAATATATTTTTTATATCTATATAACGTATTAAAAAGCAAAATAAATCTTATCCATAAAAATTGATTAAAAAATGACTAAATTTGTTGTAGCTGTTATAAGTAAATTAACCGCTTAGTGACCTCACAGATGTTTAATCAAACAGATAATAATAGATATGTATATACATACAATCGTACCATAAATTCAAAATGTCAAACAAACAAAGTCAAAAACCAATCACTTTTGAAGACGACACAACCGAATCAAGTCCACTTAGTTCTCTGCTTGATCATGCTATATCTAATATTGCTAATCCTTCAGAGAATGATGAGGATTGTGAAACTTTATTATTAGATATTTTAAATGAAAAAAGAAATATCGAAGAAATTCCCACAATCAAATGGAGAGAAGTTCCAATAGAAAAACCATTTTTGATTACTCAATTTAAGAAATTCAATTCTCGTTACGGTCCTGAATTATTGATTTGGCTTAATAATCCAATAACTCTTAAAGAACTTTATTGTACTTACGCTCCTAGCAGAATGATAGATGAGATTCTCACAAATACAAAAAAACTCCCATTAATAGTTGTTTCACATGGATTAAAAAAATCTATGATAAATCCAAATAATTCGTATAATAGTTATACTCTAATGGATTTTAATGAAGTAAAACAAAAATTAATGGAAAAAAGAAGTTAAATAACAGTTAAACAACAGTTAAATAACTAAACAATAATTAAATCATAATTTAAGGATTATTCAGGATTATTCAAAAACCTGATAGTTTCTTTTTTTCTTATTTTTTTCTTATTTTTTGGTTGATTTAACTGCAAGACTTCAGGAAAATTTCAATTTCAGAATCTCAAATATTTTTTTTTTTTTATATATCTTTGTAAACCCACATAAGCACTAATTCAGCCCCGGCTGCAGTCAGCATAGGTTTAAAGACTGTAAGACTGCAAGACTGCAAGACTTATGTAGTCAGTGATAGGATGGCTAGAGGGAGACATGAGTGTATTTTTTGTATCGTGATAGAAAACCATAAAATTATAAAGAGTATTTTGATATACTATTACACTGACTGTAAAGATTACTAGTTTATGTTGTAAAGCTCGAAGATACCGCAAATAAAGCTGACATGTAGATGCTGAATGAGATTACTTTCCACGGGATTTGGATTTCACACGCATACGGAGATGTCTCTAATTAGCTCTAACTAACCTATAAAGGGGGTTACTTAGCCAGACACCACCCATCTTGTTTTGAGAGACTGTAAGAAAGCCAATTATCACCTTGATTGCTGCTGATTGGAGAGACAACTCCAAAGGTGAAAAAAATTTGAAAATAAACGCTAGTAGTCCATTTAGGAGGCCATTTAGAGGCATAAAATATCAAACCATAGACATAATTTTAAGTCATACAATACTTGAATATGGTAATAAAATACCAGAATTGAAACAATTATGCTATACATTACATATCATTACATATTATCTCGAAGTGTATTTTGTTGTGGCAAAGCTGAAAGAGCGGAGCTTTATTTTGCGGATGTGCACTTGGTAAGTGACTTCTTCTGAAGTTTAATTTGGTTTCAAAAAATCCTGAATAAGGAGCAAAACATTTCAATACTTTCAGACTTTGATCAGCCCACTCCCATGGTCGTAAACTTTTGCTCAATTCTTTTAGTGCACATTGGATATGCAACATCTTAATTTAATCTCAATTCATGCTTCCTTCAGTATATGCATCAGCAGATCTAGAGCCAAGTAAACCACTGTATAAGACTGTAAGATATTATATAATTTGGAATAGACTCAAATGTATATCGTTACATGTACTATTCAGAAAATATAAAGAAATATCCTTAATTTTGAAACAAATGCGAAGCCCGCATGAGGATATATTACCCATCTCCAAAATATCTTTCAGAATATATGATCCTGAATATTCTTTTATTAAATCAAAATTTAATTCATCTTTACGATGGAAATTATTTTTTAATACTTGAATAGCTCGTAAAAATTTCCCAACATCTTGTATTTTTTTACTTTTTGATAATAATAATGTATTAGCAGTATCTTCTAATTTAGATATAGAATTAGTATTTAAATACTCAGTAATTGAAATACCAGATTCTTTTAAAGCCTTATCAACATTAGCAGTTATACTAGCAACTGATCCAATACCACTTAAAGCATATGCTAAACTAGTTGATAATTCAGTTGAACCAGGAACTAATTTTAATTTAGATATCATGTTATGAGTATCCGATGCATTTTGCATAGCTAATTCTAATTCTTTATGAGCTGGACCTAATGTTACATGTATAAAATTTTTTAACATTTCCATTTGTCTTTCTCTTTCTATTTGGGCATTTTGATATACTTCATCAAAATTACGGATTTCTTCACCTTCTTTGACAGGGAATTCAAAACTTTGAAACGCTTTTTTAATATTAATTCTTGATTCTTTTAAAATAGTATCTAAAATTTCAATATTATTAATCACTTTTTTAACATCGGCATAAACCTCTAAAAATTCCGATTGAATTCCAGTTGTCATAGAATATATTAATTCGACAACTTGTCGACAAATAGATTCAGAACCTAAAGATGTATTAATTAATCTTTTGGATTTTTCAGCATTTGGCGTAAATTCATTATTTAAAGCTTTAGCGATTGTTTTACAAATTTGTTGATGAGTTTCAGCATCATCTTTAAATATTTTATTATTTGATCTTGGATTTGGTAATTGCGTTAATAATTTAGAAGCAATCTCTTCTAAACTTGCTGTATTAGGATCAATACCAGGTATACCTGATTCCGTTAAAGCTCTCCCTAATCCTCGAATAAGTCGTTCTTTACTTTGTGATGCTAACGAATGTTGATAATTTTTTAAAGTTAATGACGGTTTTTCTGTTTTAGTTAAGTCATCTCCTCCAAAAAAACCTTTCTCATAACTCCCTGTTTTTTTATTTGAGAAGTTAAATACGAATGTACCATTGAATAAATTTGTTTAGCGATATCAGATTGCTCTACAGTTGGAACAATGTTCACTGGCGATGAATATTTCACTAAAATATCAGATATATTATTTTTATTTTTTCCATCAATTGATTGTGAAGAACCCATTTTAAAAAGTGTTATATTTATTAATCATAAAATAATTTAAATAATAAATTTATTATTTAAATTATTCTTTAAAAAAAAATAAAATAAAATAAAATAAAATAAATTTAATTTTATTATTTTTTATTCACAAACTATTATTATTATTATTATTATTATTATTATTATTACAAGTGGAGGGGTTTAAATAGTACATAATAATGAAAAATGTTGGGAGAACTTTATTAGAGGAATATCACTTATGGTTGGTGTGTATACGTAGGAGGTGTAAAGGTTGACGTTTTACACCCATAACTAATTGTTCAACATTTCCCATTCAAGCTTCAAGTCGTAACAATTGAGAGCTTGGTACTTGCCATGTATATGAATAAAAGTATGACAATATTATTTTATTTATGACTAAATTGGCACTAGCACTGCGGCCCAGTGAAGATCTCAATTGTCCAGTATTCCCCGAAGCATTTAGGCACTAATATTTGATTGACAACTACGGTAGTGGTAGCAATGACTCAGATTTTCACAAATCCCCTTTGGATTTTTCAGACAGATTGGTGTGCATTTGAAAAAGTTGAACATGAGCTGAGCGAAGTTTAGTTGTCATAAAATAATGTTGCAAAAATAATAATGTTGCAAAGTTTAGTGAAAAGAATATCGATTTCAAGTTTTTCTGATATGAGCGCAGTAGTAAACTAAAATATACGGAATAACTCGCAACTCTCGATTTTATTTGCCACACAGCTGTCATGAAATTAAAGACTGATTTTTTTGAAAGCAAATGCTAGGTCAGTCTGTATGTATTACGTGTAATTTACTTACAGAATAACGAAGTTAGAGGTCTGTATTTATGTAGATGTACATGGTAAAATGTGCCGGTTTACAGATTACAACATTATGGCTTTCTTAATGAGTTTTAACAACATAGTCAGCGATAGCACATCAATTTCCAGAAAAGAATTTTAAAAATGACAAACCTAAAACCAAGAGATTTTTTACAAAACCCCTTTGGTCTCTATTTATGAATTTTCAGACCGATTGGTGTGCATTTAAAAAAGTTGAATGTGAGCAAAGTTCAGTTGTCATAAAAGAACACGGCCATTGTTTTTCTATGGGAAATCTGACATCGTATTCGGAAGTAAATGTCAAATTCGCACTCAGCCTACAATCGCTTGATTTAATTTTCTTCATCTTTGCGTTACTTGCGATACAATTTTGAGATTTTAAGTCGTTTGAATCTCTTCTAAAATCGTATGGTTTTGATTTGATTTGATCGCAATCGAAAATGCAATGTCATTGTGCTGGCATGCCATAAAGTTGACTTGACCTGTGTCTTCTGCTACTGTAAAACGTTGTAGAATATTGTTTCATTTATTACAAATTGTACTTTCATGATATAGGTCATTCCAGGCATGATGATATTGTTACACTATGTAATATTGTATCACATTCACAGGGTGTTTACGTGTGCATCTGCACAGCGTGTGTGTACTAAAACAACGCAAATAAAAGGTCACGACCTTGATAGTGACACAACTGCGAAATCATGGATAATTTATCAATATTCCCTTAAAAATGGAAGGCATGGAAGGCTACTCATCCTCAACTATATAAAGTGGCACGGTGTTCAATCATAACGCAACTAACGGTTTCCTTGACCGCTACTTTGGTTGGATATTTTGGTACACGACTGTCACTGTTGTGTCAAACCGGACCTTATTACTCAAAGACCTACGTAATCGAATGTTACATCGCTTATCCATCACGATCATGTCATATATTCAACTGAAGTTTATGTACTACTTGTGCATATATATATGTATATATGATTTACACTGCCAAGAAAGGAAAGTTGAACTTTGTTCATAGCAAAAGGTATGTAGAGCTGATGACTTTGTTAACGTACATGTTTGTAATGTCAGCACAACTCAAAAGGACAAGAATATGTCAAGATGGGGTTCGTTTGTACTAGGTGTATGTCAGATGTATTTCTTTACTAAAACATGGCAATTGTAATGTAAGCATATTTTATGTTTCCATGGAAGCCACTGTCCAATTTTAGATAATCTGTCTTACAATGGAACACTGGTCTAAGACGCCATGTGGAACGTTTGATGAAGAGAACTATGGTTAGGCATGTCTTACAGTGCAAATTTTTGTTTTTTTATTTTTTTGGTTTTTGGTTGATTTTTGATGTGGGAGCGTGGCATATGCACTGCACTGTGCTTTGTCCATATGAATGTGTGTTCGCCGAGATGTATGTAATTTTCCAGGTAGACGCAACAATGGCAAGACAAACAATCCGGACTCCACATGCATTACAAAACATTTGCAATGCCCATTTCTGTTTTTAAGTCAACTTCGTGTAAATTTTAGCAACTTGTAAATTACTGATTATTCCTAGTCATTCGGCAAAGTCATGTTAACAATAAAGTAGTGACCTGGTCACTGCCTATCTTGCTTGTTTATATTATATGTGTATGGCACACATGTACCGTTGCATAAAAACATAAATGCAGTGCACATGACATGCGTGATTCGCGTCATAACTATAGCTACATTGTAATACATTCTAGTGACGTCAGTCGATTTGCACGCGCAAAATATAACAGTCGTCATCTTGCACTTCTCAGCAAGCTTCACGACTGAGAAATTCTGGATAATAATATTGATATTCCTGTAACAATCGATGTAGTGATACTGTGATCGATCCCAACTATATTGTGTCCTTATCGTTTGAATTTGGCATGTGTCACTGGGACCCGGAAATATGTACGTACGCATACGCACATCATGATGTTGTCAGTTGAGTTGGAGAATTTAAAAGCAGACGATATTTTGTTGGATAATATCCAAGTACAAACAATAATATACAGTTGGAGTCAAAGATCATGTCAACTTGTACTCAAATGTGTGTGTACACTTACTTTGAAGATTTTGTGATAAAAGACTGAACCAAGCTGCGTAAATGGAATTGTCAAGGACTGGTGGTATATTTTAGGTATTTACAATATATTCTGGTGATTTTGGAGTTTTAGAATTGCATAGGTTTGATACAGATAATTTCAAAACTCATGAAACCTTGTTACAACATATATCACCAACCCATACATTCAAACAGCAATGATGTTTTTTTCCTAAATTTGAAATTTTTAAAGTGTTTTATGTCTAATTTTTCAAAAAATCACATAATATGGTTATTTTGGTTACCATGGCAACTGATGTTCATTAAATGACCACCTTTTTTGAATTCAGCATGACAAACTACCCTTGGTAGTGGGGTCAATGTGCAAATAAAAAGATATTTATCAGATTTATAATGTTATTTGTGAGATGTATGTGTATGCAATGAAAACATAATTTTCACGGCTACCTTATGTTTCCATGGAAACAGCCATCCAATTTTATACAATTTATGTTACACCAGGTAGAACTAACTCATACATGTCCAATACAAGGACATTTTTTCACTGTATTATCTTATTTTTTAATGTTTTATGTCAATTTTTGGAAAAATGATTAACATATTATGGTGATTTTGGTTACCATGGCAACAGATGTTCATAAAATGACCCCCTTTTTTGAACTCAGCATACAAAACTACTCCGGGTAGGGTGATTAATATTCGAATAAACCCGATTATTATAAAAATTATGATTTCTATGTACTATTGTTATAATTATTATTATTAAAATATTTATTTTACAGTCACTACACATTCGTTTATTTTATTATTTTCTAACGATATTTTTTTATGTAACATCATATACATTTCTTGTAATGCTTCATTATCACAAATTGGTCCCCAAACTGAATTAATATAATTTTTACACTTTAATTTTGTCGCAACATTTAATTTAATAAAATTAGGGGCACATTTATATAAATGAATATGTTTATAAACATATTCAACAACATCATTATTATTGATAGGGTCATTAGTTTCTTTGAGATTTTTTCTCCATGAAAATCTTGGTATTTTATCTTGTTTATAAATAATATTACAAGATTCAATCCACACAGAATGATAACTTATTGGAATTTGAACATTTAATACGTCTATTGGGTTAAAAAATGGAATTAGTAAAGTTATAGCATCTTTTAAAACAGAATTAATATTATTATATACTGTGGTGTTATTTTTAGATATGGTAGCTGAAATTGGTGAAATTCAGGTATGAATTATTACTTTTGCTTTAACACTATTATTTTTCAATGCCTCTATTTCAACCTGAACATTTAATTTAATTGAATCAATGAAACTGATACTAATATTATTATTAGAACTCATTGTAACTTATAAATTAATATTTAATATTACTTCAAAATAATAAATTAATATAATATATATTTTCCAAGTTATATATAAAATAAACAACAATAATAAATAATAATTATTATTATTTATTTTTAGTTTCTATATAAAATAAACAATATTAAAATAATAATAATATAATACTTTGAAATAATATGGCAACAAAAAAAATGTCAACGTTATTGTAAAATAATAGATTGGATAAAAAGTAAAGATTCAAAATTTGCATCAGCTATTGAATCGTTATGTGTGGAAGGAGTTTTAAATGGTAAATTAGTTACATATATTCATCCACCATCTGCAATTAGAAAAGATATTATTACAAAATCCGAAACTTTAGAAGGAAGTGAATCAGCTATTCAAATTATTTTAGCTCATGTTATCCCAATTCCATTATTAACTGGAACAGATTTTCAACGTAATGTAGGAACAAAATTAAAAATTTTATTAGAAGTGGAATCTGCTTCTGAGTATGAAGTTACATTAATCAATAATGTTGTATTAAAAAGGGCAATGGATTTTATTCCTCGATGAAAAGAACAATTAGTAATTTGGACAGTTGAATCAGGAACGATGCCTCTTAAAGGACCTGAATTTGTTATTAAAAAAACGGGTAGAACACGAACTAAAATAACAGGAAGTGGAAATATAGTTGATTTAACATCTCGTCAAATATTAGCCACTGAAGTAGAAAATAAATTTGATAAATGTATGCGTGAAAATAAATGTAGAACTCATAATCCATATTTATCACATGTTGTTTCTTTGTTAAATTTTTTAAAAAGTTCTTATCCAGAAGAATTAAATGCAATTTTACCAATCATTGATAGAGATCCAATAGTTTCATTTTATCTTTTAATTGAACCATATAAAAAATCAAATACCGATTATATTTTGTCCAATGAAATTTTATTTACTGATAAAGGATGGAATGGTGCAGAAATATTTGATGGTGCTGTTACTGAGTATAAAGGATTTTTTAATAATCAATCTAATAATTTATTATCAGCACAAAATAAGGTAACCGGGGAATTAAAACAACCTTATATTTATAAAGAACCAACTTATGTTAGAAGTTCAATTGATAATATACGAACAACTCAATTAATGGATGAAGATGGTTCTAAAGCAAATATACATACATCTCGTGAAGTTAAAAAAATTTATTTAAATTTAATTAATAATAATGAAATTAGTGGTACTTATCCCATTTTTCCAGATGCAACAATTAAAAAATTACCGGGTTTTAAAAAATTATGGCAAGATGAATTACGTTTTTTGTTACATGCTTCTATGAATGAATTACGCCAACTCGATATATATAATCCGGATCAATTTTTAAGTATAGTTAAATGGTTGCGTTATAATAGACCAGGAAATAATTATGATCAAGAAGCATATTTAAATAATGAAGACACGTTAAAAAAGAATGTTAATCCAAAATCAGAATTTTTATTATTAGTTAAATTTATTAATAGCACTGATTTTTTTATATTTTCCAGTTGATGATAGTATTATTGGTGGAGCATCTTGGGGAGATATTCCATTAACTCAAGACTTATATAATTATCAAGATGTTAATGTATATAATGCTGAAGCTAGTAAAAATAGTTTATTAGATGATTATAAAAGGTTTAGATTCTATGTCATCAATTGATCCTAAAGTTATTAAATCTTTAAAACATTATATTACCGTTTATAACAGATTACCATCTGAAATAACAAAGTTAATGAAATAACAAAGTTAATGAAATAACAAATTTAATAAAGAATAATAACCAAAAACAACCACCACTTTGATTTTATCTTGAGCCATAATATTAATACCTTATTTGAACCATTTGTTATCTCTTAAAAAACCTTTACAAAGTAACTTAAATGACTTTAATAAAGTTGAAAAAAATATTTTAAGTAACTTGAACAAGTTCTTGAATAAGTTCTTGAACAAGTTGAAAAGAATATTTTAAGTAACTTGAACATCTTCTTGAATATATGCAAATGTCAGCAGATGAGTAACAACGCGTTACGCATAGCTCCGTAAAAACATCAAATACTACCAATGTAAACATCAACCCGACCTCAAGAACAGCAGCATGAAATGCAACGACTGTGGGCATTCGCGAGGTGTGCGATTATGCCAAGGAGATCTCGAATTATGTAGGAAATGTGAGGCAAAACGTTTCCCGCCATCAAGTTCAAATGCAGCTGCCAAGTCCCAAGACAATGCCAAGATGGCCGACAATGGAGATAATAGTCAACTAACACAGATTCAGTCTACCCTTGCACTACTATGTACGTATGTATTGGCGCTGTTGATCGGCTGCCCACCTGTTGAATGCGCTCTCGATTTCTCCGCTGTTTTTACTGGTAAAGTGTGTTTTAATAGTTACATTTCCTGCTGAGATTTTATCTAAAGATACCTGGAACTGTTTTATGAACTATTGGCGAAGTTTTATCATTTTATTTGATTGAAAATCTCGAAGAACTTTTTCTGGGTGCGTCCTGACAGCCTGGATCATCATGGCCGCTCATTTCGACAGCCATCTTCAATGTCATGGGGAATGTGGTTAGCAGAGCGTATGAGAAACTACTCCGATGGTAGGCAGTCTTTCAACTTTATTTTTAAATACCGTGGTCGGAAGGGTGGGCAGAAGCATCCGAAGCCAACCTTCCAAATCCAAACATTGGTAAGAGATCGTAGATCTTTGAAGCCATTTTTCACAAGAGATCGGTTTCGTGAACGAACACTACGGCAAATTCCAATCACAGATGTAGACATTTATGACAAGTCATTACCTATTCAGACCATCAACACTTCCAGAAAATCACAATCTGTTCGTACAAGACGTGACTCTGTTGTAGTGCAAATCAAGAGAGTTTCCACATGTTTCCTGAAATTACAACTGAGAGCAGCCCTTTGGAATGCACGATCTGTCAATGGAAAGATCGCCGCTATTGCAGCTACACTGGTCACCGAGAACCTGGACATGTTAATAATTACAGAAACGTGGCTCAAGTGTCAAAATGACCCAGCTGTTGCCGAATTTCTTTCATCCATCAGTGGCTACTCCTTCCATCAGTATCCTCGTTCTAATCGTAGAGGTGGTGGGGTAGCGGTAATAGCTCGCTCGAATCTCTCAGTCAGCGAGAAATGTTCTCATGCATATCAGTCATTCGAGTCATGACTTGATATAACTTTTCGATCGTCCAGTCAATGTCTACACGTTATTGCTGTATACCGTCCACCAAAATCCACAAAGAATAAAGCAAGTGTGAGTGATTTCATTTCGGAATTCTCAACCCTTTTGGAAACAGCTGTGACATCGCCAGGCCATCTTCTGATCGCAGGAGACTTCAACCTCCACTTGGACGACACACATTCGAATGATGCATTAAAGTTTGTTGACCTTCTGCGCTGCACGGGACTACAACAACATGTACAGAAACCTACACATAGTAGTGGTCATACCCTAGATTTGCTGATAACACGTTCGACTAATCAAATTCTTCATTCTGTTCGCACTGAGGATTCACTGATCTCTGATCACAGTCTTGTAAATTTCGAGTTGAAAATTCAACGACCACCAAACAAAAAGTTAACAACTTCACGACGTAATTATCGGAATATTAACATTAAGCAATTACAGGACAATCTCGCTACCAGCTTTGTATATTACCCATCTGACATGAATGTTGAAAAACTGTCCGAGTTCTACCAAGACACTGTCACCAATATCCTTGATGCTGTAGCGCCCTTAACTGATAAGATGATCACCGAGAAAGTGCGGGCACCGTGGTTCTGTGACGAATTATTAGTGCTTCGTAAAGCTGTGCGTAATTTAGAAGCGAAGTGGCGAAAATCGCATCTTGAAATTGATCACCAACTGTTCGTATCAAAGAGGCTTGAATATTTTCGTATGTGTGACAAAGTCAAATCAATCTACCATCGGACTAGAATAGAGGAGGCTGACACTAAAAAGTTGTTCAGCATTGTAGCTGAGTTGTCTAGCACCAAGGCATTGAATACGAATGCCCTACCAAGCAACATACCACCGGACGCCATTTCCAATAACTTTCTAAAGTTCTTCGAAGAGAAAGTTTCAAAACTACGCGATGGGCTTGGTGGTCAATTCAATGATGACAAGAGACTGATGCCTGTCCACGTTTTAGCGGAATTCAAGAGTGTTTCTATCGAAGAAGTAAGAAGACGCATCAAGCAGTCACCTCCAAAATCATGCGAACTTGATATTCTACCAACTAACCTTGTTAAACAATCTGTTGATTCTCTCGCGCCTTTCCTAGCCAATCTGTTTAATGTTTCATTATCTACAGGCGACATTCCGTGCCAATTTAAATCTGCAATTATTCGACCACTTCTGAAGAAACCTGATCTTGATCACAACTTAATGAAAAATTACAGACCAGTATCCAATTTACCCTATTTATCGAAAATTCTGGAAAAAATAGTCGCACAGCAATTACATGATCATCTGACTAAGAATGAATTGTACACCAAGTGTCAGAGTGCATATCGTTCCAACCATAGCACAGAGACTGCTTTACTGCGTCTTCATAATGACATTATGATAGCTTTGAACAACAAAAAGGACGTCGTTCTCATCATGTTGGACTTATCAGCAGCGTTCGACACAATTGATCATGGCGTTTTGCTAAAGAGACTAGAGTATCGCTTTGGTATCATTGGTTCAGCACTAGCGTGGTTTACATCATATCTTAACAATCGCAGTCAGTATGTAAAAGTGAACTCTTTAAAATCATCTACGTCATTCTTGAAATATGGTGTCCCCCAGGGATCTGTTCTCGGACCCGTCTTATTCACATTATACACCGCTCCACTAGAAGACATCATTACGAAATATAACCTAAACTACACCATGTATGCAGATGACTCGGGAATTTACGTCATCTGTGATAGGCCAGCTGACATTTTATCGAATGTAGAACTGTGTGTTGATGATATCCGTTCCTGGATGAAAATGAATATGTTAGTCCTAAATGATGACAAGACAGAAGTTATACAGTTTTCGTCAAAGTTAAAAACTGACGTTGAACAACTGACAAGCCTGAAAATCGGTGGATCAGACATAGTTCCATCCCCTTCCGTAAGAAATCTTGGTGTCAATTTACGAAATGACGGCTCTATGTCTGATTATGTTAGTCAAATTTGCAAAAGTGGGTTCTTTTCCCTATATAGGATTGGCAAGATTCGCAAGCTGCTTGATAAAACCTGCACAGAGAGACTGATACACGCATTCGTGACATCACGACTCGACTACTGTAACAGTCTATTGAATGGAATACCTAAGTGTCAGTTAAGTCGCCTACAATCTCTTCAGAATGCCGCCGCTCGTCTTGTATGCTGTAAACGTAAATCGGACCACATCACTCCAGTACTGATTGACTTGCATTGGCTACCAGTTGATGCTAGAATTAAATTTAAAACTCTGCTGATAACTTTTAAGATAATTAATCACATGGCACCACTGTACTTATCAGAAATAATTAGTTCATATGTACCCACAAGAAATCTTCGTTCAGCGGAAAAGCTGCTCTTAGTCAGACCCACTGGTATTTTTAACAAAACTTACGGTCAGAGAGCGTTTTCAGTCTGTGCACCCACTCTCTGGAATTCACTTCCACTAGGTATTAGAAATTCAAAGACCATCGACAATTTTAAATCCGCTCTCAAAACTTACCTTTTTAAACAACATTTTTATTGAATTTTGCAGATTTTCTTTTTACATCAACCTTAAATTTCGCCCTTTTTAAGTAAGCATTGTTTTTATTATCATCATTTTCTTATTCAAACATTTATCTATTTTACTAGCGTATTACACATATTTTGTATAGTTTCAAGTTACATCTGTATTTTAAAATTCCAGTCTGTGTATTGTTATGGAAAGCGCACTGAGACGCAGTGTAGTGCGCTCTTTTATAAGAAATAAATTATTATTATTATTATTATTATTATTACTAAGCGAGAAGATAGACAAGATACCGACCGTTGAAAGGAAACTGAGTGAGTTACAAACCTCTGTCGAATATATTAGTAACTTCTTTGACGTTTATCAGAAAAGGATGGAGGAAATTCAGATTGAAAATAAAAACCTAAAAGAACAACTAGAAGTAGTTAGCGGCAACATGAGTACAACACAAAAGGAGCTTCAAGATCTACAGCAGTACTCAAGAAGAAATAATCTTGGAATTCACGGCGTTCCTGAACATCCAGATGAAGACACAGACACAATTGTGAAGAAAGTAGCTGAAGCATCCGGAGTAAACATATCTAAATATGACATAGACATTAGTCATCGACTAGCAACCAGAACACACAACGAAAACAAACCTACCCCAATTATAGTGAAATTCACGAGAAGAACGGTCCGAAATGCAATCTACAATGGGAAGAGAAACATCAAGAACAAAACTAGCAAGGACATGAATATTGACAATGACACACAAAACCGTATCTACATAAATGAAAACCTGACACCGTCTAACAGACAGCTATTCAACAAAGTCAACGAAAAAAAGAAGGCTCTGAGGTGGAACTATATTTGGACATATAACGGCACAATATATGTCAGACGCTGCCAAGGGGATCCTGCTATCAAGATATCTTCAGTTCAAGACATCAACAGAATGACAAACAGACAGTAAGTAAGAGTCAATACTGGATATAACATTTATTGTTTTTTCTTTGGTAATGTATTTTTCTCCATTTAGTAGATGAATTGTAACCAAAGTAACATAGACAATTTATTTACTGTTGTAAATCATTCTTTAGAGCCAACTACGTTCAACCAAAATTTTTGCCATGATTTTACCAATTCATTTTGTGTGTCACACATAAATGCCCGTTCTCTTTCCAATTGTATAGATGACGTCCGTCTTTTGTACAATCAGTGTATTACAAATCAATTCCATATTATTGGTGTCTCTGAAACATGGAAAGTTGATAACCCAAATCATCTTAATATACACAATTATTCCCTTGAAATAAATTGCAGAAAGACTGGTCAGGGAGGAGGAGTAGCAGCATATATTCATTCATCTCTCGACTATAAGATGTTACAGTTTAATGTTATTCATTCAGAATCGATATGGTTTGAAATTTATGGCAGAAAAAACCGAATCATTGTTGGAGTTTTATATCGCAAGCCAGGGACAGATATTGTAGAATTTGAAAATAGTCTTTCTGAGGTACTTTGCAAGGTCAAGTTAGATAGGAAATTTTGTATCCTCATGGGAGACTTCAACATTGACAGTGGAAAGTCAGATTGTAACACAGTGAATTTTATATCCAAGATGCAATGCTTTCTCCTCAATCAGATTATCACACTGCCAACGAGGGTCACTGCTTCTTCCTCGTCTACAATTGATCATATTTATACAAATATAAATACTTGTCATGTAAATACTGGTACACTTGTTACAGATATATTTGACCACTTTCCAATTTTTGCAATGTTTGAAAACTTTAATTTTAATTTACCAATTTCACAATCAGTCACAAAGAGGGATTTCAAGAATTATGATCGAGATAGTTTTATTTCGGACCTACAATATGTTGACTGGAGTTCCGTTATCAATAACAACAGCAATGTGGATGAAGCATTTGATGCATTTAGTAGTTTATTCACCGATGTTTGTGACCACCATGCACCGCTGAAAGTAAAAGTTGTCAAAGTTAAAAGGAAAAAGAATCCATGGATTACAAAAGCAATCAAGAAATCAGTAAAAACAAAACATAAGCTGTTGTCAAAGGTAATCTCTAGTCAGCATAACCCAGATGTAATGTTACGTTATAAAACCTACAGGAACATTCTTACAAGTACAATAAGAAAAGCGAAACAGACTTATTATGCTGATTTATTCACTGTTAGTAAGGGTGCCAGGTTGTGGAATGTAATTAATGACGTGTTAGGCAAGAAAAACTGTTCAGATAAAGTACCACCTACTCTAAAGGTGGATGCAAATAGTTCTACGCGTATTGTATCAGAACCAGCTGATGTTGTTGAGGAGTTCAACAAATATTTTGTTAGTGTTGGTCAAAGGTTGGCAAATAATATTTCACCGACCAATTGTGATTTTTGGCAACATATGGGCTTACCTCAGTTACAGTCATTTTTTCTTCAACCTGTTACGCCTCTTGATATCAAAGCGCTTTTAATTAATTTAGATAGAAAAAAGGCTAGTGGGTGGGATAATTTAACTCCACGACTCCTCATTGATGCTGCTGAAGTAATAACGCCGCCTTTGGCTCACGTCATAAATTGTTCATTTTTAATTGGTACATTCCCATCAGCGTTGAAGGTCGCCAAAGTGAAACCCATTTTCAAGAAAGGGGAGAATGACTCTGTTGGAAACTATAGACCTATATCTATTTTGCCCCTATTCAGTAAAATCATTGAAAAAGTCATAAATAAACAAATCATCTCTTATCTGGACAAATTTAATATTTTGTATAGACATCAATATGGTTTCAGAGAGAATCACAGTACCAAACGTACCTTGATTAATTTAGTAAATCACATTCTTAAAGAGATTGTTAAAGGGAATTTCACTCTAGGGGTATTTATTGATTTCAGTAAAGCGTTCGATACAATCGATCATTCGATCTTATTAGCCAAGCTTGAACATTACGTGTTCCGGGGCACTTGTCATAACTGGTTCAAAAGCTACCTGTCAGGTCGCTCCCAGTTTGTCCAGCTAAACGGTCATATATCGGAAAAACGTTTTATTCACTTTGGAGTACCCCAAGGCTCTGTACTAGGCCCAACTTTATTTTTAATGTATATAAATGATCTTCCAAACTCGTCCTCTTTCTTTGATTTCCGTTTGTTCGCAGATGATACCAATCTCTTTCATACCTATTCACAGGTTGGGGAAATTAATTTGGATCATGTTTCGGGTCAATTACACGAGGTTCAACGTTGGTGCAATACAAACAAATTGACAATAAATAGTGAAAAATCAAATTTTATAGTATTTAGAGGGCGCAAAAAGAAAGTAAATTTGATTGGTGATATCACATTACAAGGCAAAAGCATCAAGGAGGAGGATGTTGTCACCTTTGTGGGAATTTCTTTAGACAAACATCTCTCTTGGTCCGACCACATCGAAAAGGTAAACAAGCTAATCAGAATAAAGTGTGGGATTTTGTATAGACTTAGACATATATTACCATTACACATTTTACTACTCTTGTACAACACATTTATACTCCCCCATATCAACTATGGCCTTGAGGTTTGGGGTAACACTTATTCATCACATCTAAATCGTATATTAATGTCACAGAAAATGATTGTTCGAACAGTTTTGTTTAAATCTCCAACGGATCACTCATCTCCTTTGTTTGCTCAGTTGAATATTCTAGATGTTTTTAAACTGCATAGATATTTGATAGGTTCCTTTATTTATGGCTTGATCCATCAACTATCACCACACACTTTGTATGATTATTTTGAACCTTCACACCATAACTACAATACAAGACTCTGTTCATATCAAAATATTTATCCATATTATGCCAGAACCGTACAATTTATTGTTACCGTATGTTCTTCATAAGTACTATGAACTCCGAGGTACTATGTATTTCCTTTTGCTATATCACTTTGCTGTCAAACATTGTATATAACTATGGTAGGGGACAGGCTTGAATAGCTGTAAGCTAAATCCCGATTCCCCTATTTACCCACGAAATAGTATTTTTGTATGTGTATCTGTAATGTTCATTTGTGCTTTTGGGTAAATAAATAAATAAACACAATAAGTTCTTGATCAAGTTCTTGAAAACAACTTAGAAACAAATTGAAAACAACTTGAAAATTAACTTAATGAAAAGAGTTTTAAAAAATTAAAGTAACTTAAGAAAAATTAAAGAAAAATTAAAGTAACTTAAAAGGACTTAATAAAGTTGAAAAGAGATTATATAATATATATAACTGAAAAATGAGTGATACAGAACGGAGTCAAACAAATGGTTCAAATAAGGTATTAATATTATGGCTCAAGATAAAATCAAAGTGGTGGTTGTTTTTGGTTATTATTCTTTATTAAATTTGTTATTTCATTAACTTTGTTATTTCATTAATTTTTTTAACTTCACGAGATGTATGTATATTTGCTTTAGTACCATCTTCATCCATTAATTGAGTTGTTCGTATATTATCAATTGAACTTCTAACATAAGTTGGTTCTTTATAAATATAAGGTTGTTTTAATTCCCCGGTTACCTTATTTTGTGCTGATAATAAATTATTAGATTGATTATTAAAAAATCCTTTATACTCAGTAACAGCACCATCAAATATTTCTGCACCATTCCATCCTTTATCAGTAAATAAAATTTCATTGGACAAAATATAATCGGTATTTGATTTTTTTATATGGTTCAATTAAAAGATAAAATGAAACTATTGGATCTCTATCAATGATTGGTAAAATTGCATTTAATTCTTCTGGATAAGAACTTTTTAAAAAATTTAACAAAGAAACAACATGTGATAAATATGGATTATGAGTTCTACATTTATTTTCACGCATACATTTATCAAATTTATTTTCTACTTCAGTGGCTAATATTTGACGAGATGTTAAATCAACTATATTTCCACTTCCTGTTATTTTATTTTGTGTTCTACCCGTTTTTTTAATAACAAATTCAGGGCCTTTAAGAGGCATCGTTCCTGATTCAACTGTCCAAATTACTAATTGTTCTTTTCATCGAGGATTAAAATCCATTGCCCTTTTTAATACAACATTATTGATTAATGTAACTTCATACTCAGAAGCAGATTCCACTTCTAATAAAATTTTTAATTTTGTTCCTACATTACGTTGAAAATCTGTTCCAGTTAATAATGGAATTGGGATAACATGAGCTAAAATAATTTGAATAGCTGATTCACTTCCTTCTAAAGTTTCGGATTTTGTAATAATATCTTTTCTAATTGCAGATGGTGGATGAATATATGTAACTAATTTACCATTTAAAACTCCTTCCATACATAACGATTCAATAGCTGATGCAAATTTTGAATCTTTACTTTTAATCCAATCTATTATTTTACAATAACGTTGACATTTTTTTGTTGCCATATTATTTCAAAGTATTATATTATTATTTTAATATTGTTTATTTTATATAAAAACTAAAAATAAATAATAATTATTATTATTTATTATTGTTGTTTATTTTATATATAACTTGGAAAATATATATTATATTAATTTATTATTTTGAAGTAATATTAAATATTAATTTATAAGTTACAATGAGTTCTAATAATAATATTAGTATCAGTTTCATTGATTCAATTAAATTAAATGTTCAGGTTGAAATAGAGGCATTGAAAAATAATAGTGTTAAAGCAAAAGTAATAATTCATACCGGAATTTCACCAATTTCAGCTACCATATCTAAAAATAACACCACAGTATATAATAATATTAATTCTGTTTTAAAAGATGCTATAACTTTACTAATTCCATTTTTTAACCCAATAGACGTATTAAATGTTCAAATTCCAATAAGTTATCATTCTGTGTGGATTGAATCTTGTAATATTATTTATAAACAAGATAAAATACCAAGATTTTCATGGAGAAAAAATCTCAAAGAAACTAATGATCCTATCAATAATAATGATGTTGTTGAATATGTTTATAAACATATTCATTTATATAAATGTGCCCCTAATTTTATTAAATTAAATGTTGCGACAAAATTAAAGTGTAAAAATTATATTAATTCAGTTTGGGGACCAATTTGTGATAATGAAGCATTAGAAGAAATTTATATGATGTTACATAAAAAAATATCGTTAGAAAATAATAAAATAAACGAATGTGTAATGACTGTAAAATAAATATTTTAATAATAATAATTAAATAATAGTACATGATAATAATAATAATAGTAATAATCGGGTTTACTCTAATATTAAACACCCTACCTGGGGTAGTTTTGTATGCTGAGTTCAAAAAAGGGGGTCATTTTATGAACATCTGTTGCCATGGTAACCAAAATCACCATAACATGTTAATCATTTTTCCAAAAATTAACATAATACAGTGAAAAAATGTCCTTGTATTAGACATGTATGAGTTAGTGCTACCTGGTGTAACATAAATTGTGTAAAATTGGATGGCTGTTTCCATGGAAACATAAGGTAGACGTGAACATTATGTTTTCATTGCATACACATTCATCTCACAAATAACATTATAAATCGGATAAATATCTTTTTATTTGTACATTGACCCCACTACCATGGGTAGTTTGTCATGCTGAATTCAAAAAAGTGGTCATTTAATGAACATCAGTTGCCATGGTAACCAAAATAACCATATTATGTGATTTTTTGAAAAATTAGTCATAAAACACTTTAAAAATTTCAAATTTAGGAAAAAACATCATTGCTGTTTGAATGTATGGGTTGGTGATATATGTTGTAACAAGGTTTCATGAGTTTTGAAATTATCTGTATCAAACCTATGCAATTCTAAAACTCTAAAATCACCAGAATAAATTGTAAATACCTAAAATATACCAGTAGTCCTTGACAATTACATTTACGCAGCTTGGTTCAGTCTTTTATCACAAAATCTTCAAATAAGTGTACACACACATTTGAGTACAAGTTGACATGATCTTTGACTCCAACTGTATGTTATTGTTTGAAATTGTACTTGGATTTTATCCAACAAAATATCGTCTGCTTTTAAATTCTCCAACTCAACTGACAACATCATGATGTGCGGATGCGTACGTACATATTTCCGGGTCCCAGTGACACATGCCAAATTCAAACGATAAGGACACAATATAGTTGGGATCGATCACAGTATCACTACATCGATTGTTACAGGAATATCAATATTATTATCCAGAATTTCTCAGTCGTGAAGCTTGCTGACAAGTGCAAGGTTATAAAGTAAGATGGCAACTTTTATATTTTGCGCGTGCAAGTCAACTGACGTCACTAGAATGTATTACAATGTAGCCATAGTTATCACGCGAATCACGCATGTCATGTGCACTGCATTTATGTGTGTATGCAACGGTACACGTGTGCCATACACATATAATATACACAAGCAAGATAGGCAGTGACCAGGTCACTACTTTATTGTGTACATGACTTTGCCGAACGACTAGGAATAATCAGTAATTTACAAGTTGCTAAAATTTACGTGAAGTTGACTTAAAAACAGAAAGGGGCATTGCGAATATTTTGTAATGCATGCTTAGTCCGGATTGTTTGTCTTGCCATTGTTGCGTCTACCTGGAAAATTACATACATCTCGGCGAACACACATTCATATGGACAAAGCAGTGCAGTGCATATGCCACGCTCCCACGTCAAAAATCAAAAAAAAAAAAAAAAAAAAAAAAAAATTTGCACTGTAAGACATGCCTAGCCATAGTTCTCTTCATCATGTTCAAATTTTATTTTATTTTAGGAGACAGGAATGTCGATATTATTATTTTATTTTACGAGACAAAAATAGTCGTAGACGATATATATGGCACCATGACACACTGTGTAAGCACGGGTAGTTTTTTGAAAGATGACAAAACTGCTGCTGTGTGGATGGTAATGAACACAATCAATAGAAAATTAAGTAAAAAAAAGTGAGTACATAGTTATCAACAGAGATAGTACATCCGACCACATTTCCGATGACTTTGCTATTTGTGAGGCTAGCTAGCCACTTCGCTGTAACACTGTGAGTATTAATCTTAGTATATTGTACTGCGATGACACATGATGCGTCTAGATCAAAGGGGGACCTAGCGTTCGTTCGATACTGACGTGGCCATTGAATACCAGACTGCCGTATTTTTCTCAAAAGAAACAAATCAAAGAGATGCAGCAACCCTAATTTGCAGCTCCGACATCAGAAAAAAATGTTTTTATTTCCGACCGACTCCTGAGTTCAACACAGCAAGATTGTAAGGTTTGGACGAACATCGAACATCAAACGATCCACATGGCGTCTTAGACCAGTGTTCCATTGTAAGACAGATTATCTAAAATTGGAGAGTGGCGTCCATGGAAACATAAAATATGCTTACATTACAAATGCCATGTTTTAGTAAGGAAATACATCTGACATACACCTTAAGTACAAACGTAGTCCTGCGGAGTAATCCGGGACTCGATTCTGACAATTGTCCCTCCTACCTCAGAGTCAAGTCAGTAATATAGACTCGTGCACCGTCATGTAAATAGGACTAGTACAAACAAACCCCATCTTGACATATTCTTGTCCTTTTCAGTTGCGCTGACATTTACAACCATGTACGTTAACGAAGTCATCAGCTCTACATACCTTTTGCTATGAACAAAGTTCAACTTTCCTTTCTTGGCAGTGTAAATCATATATACATATATATATGCACACGTAGTACATAAACTTCAGTTGAATATATGACATGATCGTGATGGATAAGCGATGTAACATTTGATTACGTAGGTCTTTGAGTAATAAGGTCCGGTTTGACACAACATTGACAGTCGTGTACCAAAATATCCATCCAAAGTTGCGTTCAAGGAAACTGTTAGTTGCGTTATGATTGAACACAGTGCCGCTTTATATAGTTGAGGATGAGTAGCCTTCCATGCCTTCCATTTTTAGGGAATATTGATAAATTATCCATGATTTCGCAGTTGTGTCACCATCAAGGTCGTGACCTTTTATGTGCGTTGTTTTAACGCTGTGCATGATGCATGATGCATGATGCATGTGATACAATGTTACACAGTGTAACAATATCATCATGCCTGGAATTGAATGACCTATATCACGTGAACTCCACATTGTACATTTCACAACTTCAGGTACGTTTTTGCATTCGGATTAATATATTATTAAATGTTATCGGCTATTCATGAAAGTATAATTTGTAGTAAATGAAACAATATTCTACAACGTTTTACAGTAGCAGAAGACACAGGTCAAGTCAACTGTATGGCATGCCAGCACAATGACATAGCATTTTCGATTGGGATCAAATCAAATCAAAACCATACGATTTTAGAAGAGATTCAAACGACTTAAAATCTCAAAATTGTATCGCAAGTAACGCAAAGATGAAGAAAATTAAATCAAGCGATTGTAGGCTGAGTGCGAATTTGACATTTACTTCCGAATACTATGTCAGATTTCCCATAGAAAAACAATGGCCATGTTCTTTTATGACAACTGAACTTTGCTCACGTTCAACTTTTTCAAATGCGCACCAATCGGTCTGAAAATTCATAAATAGAGACCAAAGGGGTTTTGTAAAAAATCTCTTGGTTTTAGATTTGTCATTTTTTAAATTCTTTTCTGGAAAATGGTGTGCTATCGCTGACTATGTTGTTAAAACTCATTAAGAAAACCATATTGTTGTAATCTGTAAACCAGCACATTTTACCATGTACATCTACATAAATACCTCTAACTTCGTTATTCTGTAAGTAAATTACACGTAATACATACAGACTGACCTAGCATTTGCTTTCACAAAAATCAGTCTTTAATTTCATGAAAGCTGTGTGGCAAATAAAATCGAGAGTTGCGAGTTATTCCGTATATTTTAGTTTTACCCGTCAGCAAATACATGTAATGCTATCAGCAGGTCAGCGATATGTTTTCCACGGACACTCACCACAGTCAGTAGTACAGTACAGTACTACTGTGTTCATGTCAGAAAAACTTTAAATTGATATTCTTTTCACTAAACTTTGCAACATTATTTTATGACAACTAAACTTCGCTCAGCTCATGTTCAACTTTTTCAAATGCACACCAATTTGTCTGAAAAATCCAAAGGGGATTTGTGAAAATCTGAGTCATCATTACCAATACCGTAGCTGTCAATCAAATATTAGTGCCTTAAATACTTCGGGGAATACTGGACAATTGAGATCTTCGATGGCCCCAGTGCTAGTGCCAATTTAGTCATAAATAAAATAATATTGTCATACTTTTATTCATGTACATGGCAAGTACCAAGCTCCCAATTGTTACGACTTGAAGCTTGAATGGGAAATATTGAACAATTAGTTATGGGTGTAAAACGTCAACCTTTACACCTCCTACGTATACACACCAACCATAAGTGATATTCCTCTAAAGTAATCCCAACATTTTTCATCATTATGTACTATTTAAACCCCTCCACTTGTAATAATAATAATAATAATAATAATAATAATAATAATAATAATAATAATAATAGTTTGTGAATAAAAAATAATAAAATTAAATTTATTTTAGTTTATTTTTTTTTTATTTTTTTTAAAGAATAATTTAAATAATAAATTTATTATTTAAATTATTTTATGATTAATAAATATAACACTTTTTAAAATGGGTTCTTCACAATCAATTGATGGAAAAAATAAAAATAATATATCTGATATTTTAGTGAAATATTCATCGCCAGTGAACATTGTTTCAACTGTAGAGCAATCTGATATCGCTAAACAAATTTATTCAATGGTACATTCGTATTTAACTTCTCAAATAAAAAAACAGGGAGTTATGAGAAAGGTTTTTTTGGAGGAGATGACTTAACTAAAACAGAAAAACCGTCATTAACTTAAAAAAATTATCAACATTCGTTAGCATCACAAAGTAAAGAACGACTTATTCGAGGATTAGGGAGAGCTTTAACGGAATCAGGTATACCTGGTATTGATCCTAATACAGCAAGTTTAGAAGAGATTGCTTCTAAATTATTAACGCATTTACCAAATCCAAGATCGAATAATAAAATATTTAAAGATGATGCTGAAACTCATCAACAAATTTGTAAAACAATCGCTAAAGCTTTAAATAATGAATTTACGCCAAATGCTGAAAAATCAAAAAGATTAATTAATACATCTTTAGGTTCTGAATCTATTTGTTGTCGAATTAATATATTCTATGACAACTGGAATTCAATCGGAATTTTTAGAGGTTTATGCCGATGTTAAAAAAGTGATTAAATTTTAGATACTATTTTAAAAGAATCAAGAATTAATATTAAAAAAGCGTTTCAAAGTTTTGAATTCCCTGTCAAAGAAGGTGAAGAAATCCGTAATTTTGATGAAGTATATCAAAATGCCCAAATAGAAAGAGAAAGACAAATGGAAATGTTAAAAATTTTCTACATGTAACATTAGGTCCAGCTCATAAAGAATTAGAATTAGCTATGCAAAATGCATCGGATACTCATAACATGATATCTAAATTAAAATTAGTTCCTGGTTCAACTGAATTATCAACTAGTTTAGCATATGCTTTAAGTGGTATTGGATCAGTTGCTAGTATAACTGCTAATGTTGATAAGGCTTTAAAAGAATCTGGTATTTCAATTACTGAGTATTTAAATACTAATTCTATATCTAAATTAGAAGATACTGCTAATAAATTATTATTATCAAAAAGTAAAAAAATACAAGATGTTGGGAAATTTTTACGAGCTATTCAAGTATTAAAAAATAATTTCCATCGTAAAGATGAATTAAATTTTGATTTAATAAAAGAATATTCAGGATCATATATTCTGAAAGATATTTTGGTGATGGGTAATATATCCTCATGCGGGCTTCGCATTTGTTTCAAAATTAAGGATATTTCTTTATATTTTCTGAATAGTACATGTAACGATATACATTTGAGTCTATTCCAAATTATATAATATCTTACAGTCTTATACAGTGGTTTACTTGGCTCTAGATCTGCTGATGCATATACTGAAGGAAGCATGAATTGAGATTAAATTAAGATGTTGCATATCCAATGTGCACTAAAAGAATTGAGCAAACGTTTACGACCATGGGAGTGGGCTGATCAAAGTCTGAAAGTATTGAAATGTTTTGCTCCTTATTCAGGATTTTTTGAAACCAAATTAAACTTCAGAAGAAGTCACTTACCAAGTGCACATCCGCAAAATAAAGCTCCGCTCTTTCAGCTTTGCCACAACAAAATACACTTCGAGATGATATGTAATGATATGTAATGTATAGCATAATTGTTTCAATTCTGGTATTTTATTACCATATTCAAGTATTGTATGACTTAAAATTATGTCTATGGTTTGATATTTTATGCCTCTAAATGGCCTCCTAAATGGACTACTAGCGTTTATTTTCAAATCTGTTTCACCTTTGGAGTTGTCTCTCCAATCAGCAGCAATCAAGGTGATAATTGGCTTTCTTACAGTCTCTCAAAACAAGATGGGTGGTGTCTGGCTAAGTAACCCCCTGTATAGGTTAGTTAGAGCTAATTAGAGACATCTCCGTATGCGTGTGAAATCCAAATCCCGTGGAAAGTAATCTCATTAAGCGTCTACATGTCAGCTTTATTTGCGGTATCTTCGAGCTTTACAACATAAACTAGTAATCTTTACAGTCAGTGTAATAGTATATCAAAATACTCTTTATATTTTATGGTTTTCTATCACGATACAAAAAATACACTCATGTCTCCCTCTAGCCATCCTATCACTGACTACATAAGTCTTGCAGTCTTGCAGTCTTACAGTCTTTAATCCTATGCTGACTGCAGCCGGGGCTGAATTAGTGGTTACGTGGGTTTACAAAGATATATAAAAAAAAAAAAATTTGAGATTCTGAAATTGAAATTTTCCTGAAGTCTTGCAGTTAAATCAACCAAAAAATAAGAAAAAAAATAAGAAAAAAAAGAAACTATCAGGTTTTTGAATAATCCTGAATAATCCTTAAATTATGATTTAATTATTGTTTAGTTATTTAACTGTTGTTTAACTGTTATTTAACTTCTTTTTTCCATTAATTTTTGTTTTACTACATTAAAATCCATTAGAGTATAACTATTATACGAATTATTTGGATTTATCATAGATTTTTTTAATCCACGTGAAACAACTATTAATGGGAGTTTTTTTGTATTTGTGAGAATCTCATCTATCATTCTGCTAGGAGCGTAAGTACAATAAAGTTCTTTAAGAGTTATTGGATTATTAAGCCAAATCAATAATCCAGGACCGTAACGAGAATTGAATTTCTTAAATTGAGTAATCAAAAATGGTTTTTCTATTGGAACTTCTCTCCATTTGATTGTGGGAATTTCTTTGATATTTCTTTTTTCATTTAAAATATCTAATAATAAAGTTTCACAATCCTCATCATTCTCTGAAGGATTAGCAATATTAGATATAGCATGATCAAGCAGAGAACTAAGTGGACTTGATTCGGTTGTGTCGTCTTCAAAAGTGATTTGTTTTTTACTTTGTTTGTTTGACATTTTGAATTTATGGTACGATTGTATGTATATACATATCTATTATTATCTGTTTAATTAAACGTCTGTGAGGTCACTAAGCGGTTAATTTACTTATAACAGCTACAACAAATTTAGTCACTTTTTAATCAATTTTTATGGATAAGATTTATTTTGCTTTTTAATACGTTATATAGATATAAAAAAATATATTAATAAATTTATTAATATAGGAAAGAGACTTTATTTGGCTATATAATATATTAAAAAGGGACTGCGCTTGCTTTCTCCTTTTCTATACTACTAAGAGGTCATAGCATGAAGGTAGAAACACCTCCGTGGTCATAGTATTAGGATTTTGTACAGTCTTATTCAGCCATGAGGAAGTTAGCCACAAAAATGATATTTACCGTAAAACGTTGATTATCCGAACGCTTACGGGGACATTCTTTTAGTTCTGATATGTGGTCAGGTCGGATATGCGATCTACATCGAGATGGGACGGGGTGGGGTCAAAAGGTCGCACTCATACAGAATGAACGTATATTTACGCTGCATATCACACTTACACATGTTACATGCACTCTCAGACAAATGAAACATACTGTACTACATAGAAACCATTTTAATGAACTGTACTTATTTAATACTAAAACTAAAGAGTTGAATACAATAGGAAAACGACATTGTGAATTGAATATGTGTAGAAGAAATCAAAAAACGTATTTACAAGAAAGACGACGACGTAGTGGACAGCTGATAAGAACGCATTGTTGTCATGGTTGCATCTATAAATAGTGTTCACTGACATGTAAATGTAATCAAATTGTATCATTATACATGTCACGTGTACAAACGATGTGTCCGCAATTTAACGAAGTCGGGGGTTTCTGTTTCATTACACGGATGTCTGCTGTTTTTCTGTGTAAACTACGTAGCAATAACAACTGGGTAGGTTCACAATCAGGCTGCGACTCTAGCCATAACAAACACCGAGAAAACATAGCTGCCGCTTTGCCGTGCGATGGTACTGGTTGGGACATCGTTTTCTTTATCTTCAGTTTCACTATCAATTTCAGTGTCAATCTTAGCACCGTGTAATATATATTCATCATCAAAAGTTTGGTATCCGGGGTCTGCTTCATTCGTAGTAAGCCAGTCCGAAATGTACTTTGATTCGAAAGAATAACTTGCAACGTGGACTGGGTCTCTTTTTAAAAGTTACTTCATTCATATGGAAGTTCTCCCCATCCGTTTAAAATATAAAAACAATTTTGAGCTGATGGTCTAGTAGCATTGATATGATTCCATTTCTGATCAACTAAAGTGACGTCATGATCATTTCAATTAGAATCGTGTGTGATTAATTTTCTCAAGTGTTGTTTGGTAACCTTCACTTACTATCAAAACCATCTGAAGTATTTATTAGGAAAAATAATTTCGACCGAGAACTGTTAATCATTTATGACTTTATTCAACATGAAAAGCATTTTTTACATTTATTATACAGGTAAAACTACACGGATTCATTACAATCATGTGACAACTTTGTTACAACGCAAATAACAAAGATTGTACTGTCGGCTTTAGATTTTACCTTTACGTAAAGAAAGTGTTAGTGCCCGATTCGAGTGTTTGTGCAGATGTAGACAATATTTCAAAAAATACAATTTTTGACCAAGTTGAATGATGACGATCCCTTCAATGAATATAGGAATGTGACAGTTCAGTTGATGATTACTCTATCTTCTCACTACTTTTTGAAGTAAAAAAGTGATATACTGATTGCTTTAGAGTTATTTGAAGTAGCTGAGGCAAATGTCACCAAAATCCTGTTTATTTTTTTATATGTATACTTGTAGTGAAAGACGTCATTAAAGTTCCATTTAAAAGAAAGTGTGCTAAAGTGCACGAAATGGTAAGTAGCAAATACTTCAAACATATAATTACCAATTAATGAAATTGTAGAAAGTCATTCACTGGTAGTAATTTTAATTGCTACAGATTATTTTATTGATGATGTTTGAACTGGGAAAATCCATAGCTACCATTCCCCATCGCTTTTTGCCGGTATTCCTAGATAGGAATGTGGAGAGGCGTGGATTAATTTTCTCAGCAACTTGATTTGGATATGCACCACTACTCGCACCACTGCAAAATGTCAAGTACACTTGTCCATCATCAGCATCTTGTTCAGCTTCTTCGAGATTTCTCTGCACACCATCCCATTTCGAATTGATTGGACCACCAGAGAATGATTTTACATCCCAGTCGTCTGCTATGATCAGAGAACGATAGTTGATACCTGCTCTATGTCCGCCTTCAAAATCATCCAGTAATACGATTTTACCACGTGCCTCACCGAGAGTAGGCACATTGCTTGATCTCCAGAAGAATCTTTCGGAGAAGCGGGATAGAGCCACGTTGACAGAATCTGACATACTTCGGCTGTTTCCTTCTTCATTATACTCCTTTCTCACCCGCATCACTATGACTTCTTTTGGCCGTTCGCTGAGAAATGCTGTGGTCATTTTGAGTACATCCGTGAAGCTAAAATGTTGGTAAAAGCTTTCGTGGTGTATGGGAAGACAGTTATTAAAGTGTCGGCAACGTATATCAAGAAAACGGATACCAGCTTTTAGTTGGGTGTCCAGTTTCCAAATTTGGCATTGAGTAAATTGACCACCATGGCCTTCGTATGTCATGGTTTGATGGGTTCCAGGAATTGAGAGACTACTGAGGGATATTCTGTTAGACATATTCGACATCCAATTTGGAAACCAGTCAGTAGGGTGTTCATTAGGAGTTCCGCTACCTGTCAATGCTTTCCCGGTTGCATCGAAGAGAGCTTCGTATGTATTTACGTCTGTTACTACGTCAACTGCTTTACCAATGGCATCACCGACTCCTTTGAAGAAATCCATTCTGTCGACTCTGAAATATTGTTTTGTTCGGCTGTCGTGCGGGGAAAATGAACCTAACAAGTGTTTACAATTACATTATATACGATCGAACAGTATACCGACACACTAAGGACTGTAACAGGCACACCTTGTCAGAGCGCCCACACACATCGGCCAACCCCTTTCAGTTAGCCAGGAGCAAGGCCATTGAGGGCGTATTTTACTGTCTGAGACGGATGGTTTTAGAATGGTCAGGAGACAGCTTCTTTGATAATAGATTAGATTATTTTAGAGCATGCGCTGGCTCAAATAGTCGCCTATTTATTGCATTTGAGAAGAATATGCAATTGTATTTCAATCGATTTCAATTTCGTCTACATGACATGGAAACAATTAATCCATTAAACAACATACATGTAAGTCGACATGAACTGTTCACCGTTTATTTCATCACACCACTTCCATGTCGATTAGACACTAACAGAGTTTTTTAAAGTGTTAAAATGGCATGGCCAGTAGTGATGACTTTATTACTATTCCCCTTTTAACACATCAAGTGTACAAGTCGAAATCACGTCTACTATACAAATCTCCAGGTATAGAATACACCAGGTAATTCTTCTTCCTGTGACCACTACATTTCAGCGGTACCAATGGAGATTTAAGATTTAATAATTCTCAATTTGTTGTCTTTACAAAGTTTAGCGCATTTCTGCAGATAAAATTGCTGTGCATTACAAGGCAAACTCCAAAACCCTTCGTAAGAGTAAAGCCTTTAGATTTTTGTTCGAAATGTTAGGTAAAATAATGCAGTTCAACATTACATAATACCCAATGGATCCTAAGTTCTAAACCGGTTTGGCAGCAATGGGATGCAGAACTGGTGGCAGCGATGGGATGCCAAAATCTCAAAATAATGCTAAGTTAGGCAATGTAATGAGAGTCAAAGTACAATATGACCCTCCCCTAATCCCACTTTCTAAAATATGTCCCTCTTTCACAAAAAGATTTGTAAAAAAGTAACCCTAACTCTAATTCCCCCAGCCCTACCCCTCTTGTTGAAGTCTCCCTAACCAAAAAAACTGTTTTTGTTTGTTTATGGCGTGATTGTCAGCTGCAATTCGACAGTTAGAATGAGGTAATGTGAAATGAGACTCTCCCCTAATATCTAAAACATGGTCGTCCCCGGCCCTGAGAAACAATTAGTACAATCTGACCCATCCTTGCCTTCTCCCACTTGCAATTACTCACGGCCCACCACTTATCATATCATGCTGTCAGCATAGCTTTGTATAACTAAGGAATCGTCATTGCATTGAATAGAGCATCTTTGTCAGAGTTTGTGGAAATACCTCATATATGAACCGAAAGATGGATATACGTTTGGACTGAAATCGCCCAATGACTACTACTGTCATTCATTTGTGCCGCTCCTACACGAACGCCCTCAACGTGCCAATTTTTCTCTTAACGTTGCAACTCTATAAATATATTACATTGTTTGACAGCTAGCGTATCAAAGCCATGTCATTTGAGTGTGAGTGTATCGCATATAAGTAATGGGGTTAGGGGTTGTCGGTGGCCGAGTGGTTAAACCACTTGCCTCTTACCACTGCGGTCGGGGTTCGAACCCCATTCAGGGTTCGGTTAAATTTACCACGGTGTAAGTAAGAAGAGTGTCGTTCAGTTTGACTCTACCGAACAACGCAGGTTTTCCCCGGGTACTCCGGTTTCCTCCTGCATTAACACTGAACCCATGAGGGATGGCCCTCACTGGACTTCATGGGAGACAAGTGTTTATATGCTTAAAGAACTATCCAGTATAAATAAAGATTATTATAATGTTTTAATTGCGTCCAATCTGTCCATCACTTTACATGCTGTTGTTTGCACTAGGATGGCGTGCCTAACATCACCAAAGTTGTGTTACTTACATGTATATGATCAAGTATGCCGATTTTCCTCGTGACTTTAATATAGTATCTCCGACATTGAGACAGCAATTACAACACTCAAATACAACTCCCAACAAGACAAATATCGATGTTATATATCGTTATACATATTGTAATATTATAATAGTTCCCGTCATAAAGTCTATAGTATCAACCTTGCTGTGTAACATTTGAATGTTTGTGTGTGTGTGTGTGTGTGTGTATATTTGTCTGCATGACAGAAAATCGCTGGGAGCAATTCCCAGCACAAAAATTAAAAAAAAAACAGAAACAGCCTTGCTGTGTAAAGGGTTTGCACATAGTCACGTACACTTGAACATGGATAACTTTAAATTATGTATCAGTCATAGATAATAGGTGGATAGAAATGGTGTGTGATAAATTATAATTAATTGTTTGTGTAAAAAGACAGTTTCTTTTCACTTCATGATTTACTTATTGTAAGTGTTCAACATTCAAGAAGGCATTGCAAACATGAGGGGTGAAATCGACAACATGAATCACACAAACTTGTCAATCAGTGAATCACGTGGACTATATAACGTGTGTATTTCGCGACTGATTGCAGACCATCTTTGGTTCCATTAGAGTAATTTTTCTCTAATTCTGACAAAGATGTTCAAAGAAATTAAAACGCATGAGAAACATCTATAGATAAGTAACATTTGTTTTAGAGTTGTGGAGATGTAACTACAAATAAGGTAAACGAATTGAACGTATGCCACCTGCTTGCGTTACTGTTTTTGTAGACATATCAGTAGGAAAGCCGAATGGTAAATATGGGTCTGTTAAATTTGGTGTTGTGGCAGTAGTAGGACTTGGTCCTTCTTGCTGTGACCATGGAAACCCAGATGCAAACGACCACTGTAAATGACTTTCGTCTTGTGCCACCCTTCGGAGGTTTGGCATGGACAGTGTGTCCTATTAGCGCCCACCGGAAGTGATTGTAGCACTTTTCTGTACTTTGTCATTCTCCATCTTTAACTTGGACAGTTGTTGCTGCCATGATTAGCCTCTACTTCTTTCTGGTCTTTGAGTCGCCTTATCTCTACCTGCAATAGACCCTTTTCCTGTTCAAGCGAGCGTGCGTCTGGATCGTTATCAGAATCATGTCCGAGTACTGTTTTACTCGCAGTTACCTTGGGTCGGGAAACCGCCATTTTGACTTTTTTTCTGAGGCACGATTCTCACACTCTCCCTTTGCCCGAACTGCTGGATTTGAAGCTCTTACTACGGGCGTTTGGACGATGTACCTTTGATGTGGGCTCAAGAACGAGATCCACAAGTTGTTGCTCTGCATTCGACATGGTGAAGATGAAAAGTCTAAAAGTTGCTAGACAGAGATAAGGCGAGCGTATCAACGTCTACACTACAAATAGTAGAATGGCGATCAGACAGGCAAGTTTCCCCGTAGAGGGCGCACTTCCTGCACTGACAAAGTCTTAATTATGTAACATTTCTCATATGTGGATTCCCAAATGTTACTTACATTAGTAGCTAGCCCAATTGACATGGACGTCAGCGGTGGTACACTTAACATCTCTCAACAGGTCAACTTTCATATTGTGTATAAATGCTATTTTGACGAATCTGTTGTTCCTCATATTAACTTCTTGTTGATTATAATGAGACAAGTACATATTATACATACATACCTGTATTCCTGGCTGTTCTGGATGAACGCATTTCTATCAAAATGCTAAGTTCTAAAATTCTTGCATACATCTTTCATGTCCAAAAGATTGGCTAAGAGGATATAATAACAAGTAGATGTGTAGACGATGTTTTTCAGTGTAAAAATCCACTACTGACATCATGTTCGAAGAAATTGTTTTTAAAGTATTGTAATGTAATGTAATGTAATGTAATGTAATGTAATGTAATGTAATGTAATGTAATGTAATGTTATGGAGTTATATCATGTGAGGTAGGTACACAATTGTTTGTAATTCAAACAGATATACATTACTAGACATTTTTCATCAATTTAGTGTATCTTTATAAACATGACTTCAAATCATCAGGAGCATATTTAGCACAAATAGTACACAACGAAAAGTGATAGTATATTGTACATTAGTTATCTATTAGTATAGATCTGATGACTGACTCGATAAAAGTGACAGTATATTGTACATTAGTTATCTACTAGTATAGATCTGATGACTGACTCGATAAAAGTGACAGTATATTGTACATTAGTTATCTACTACTATAGATCTGATGACTGACTCGATAAAAGTGATAGTGTATTGTACATTAGTTATCTACTAGTATAGATCTGATGACTGACTCGATAAAAGTGACAGTATATTGTACATTAGTTATCTACTACTATAGATCTGATGACTGACTCGATAAAAGTGATAGTGTATTGTACATTAGTTATCTACTAGTATAGATCTGATGACTGACTCGATAAAAGTGACAGTATATTGTACATTGGTTATCTACTACTATAGATCTGATGACTGACTCGATAAAAGTGATAGTGTATTGTACATTAGTTATCTACTAGTATAGATCTGATGACTGACTCGATAAAAGTGACAGTATATTGTACATTAGTTATCTACTACTATAGATCTGATGACTGACTCTATAAAAGTGATAGTGTATTGTACATTAGTTATCTACTACTATAGATCTGATGACTGACTCTATAAAAGTGATAGTGTATTGTACATTAGTTATCTACTAACATAGATCTGATGATTGACTCTATAAAAGAAACAAAATTGAATGATGCACACAAATGTAACTATTATTAAATAAGATACATACATACATACATACATACATACATACATACATACATACATACATACATACATACATACATACATACATGCATGCATGCATGCATGCATGCATGCATGCATACATACATACATACATACATACATACATACATACATACATACATACATACATACATACATACATACCCCTGGCAGGCACTCGTGGTTACCCTATGAGAGAGAAACCCTACAAGAGCAAGTATTGTGTCTTTGAATACATATCGTATTCAACAACATTGATATGATGTGATTTAATTTATTAGTATATTGATACATTCAGTCACATGTATGATATGTTGACAATAATTTCTCTCACACGGCTGTCATGGTTACGTGGGCAATTTTAGGCCCCCTTCTACAGAATGATATATTCTAGGAAACAAGATGGCGCAGATAGACTGTACAGAATTCTATGTGAACGAAAGGTTTTTAGCCTGAAAAACGATAAAAGAAGACTGGAATGATCATAACTTAGGTTAGATAGGGTTTGTAACATTCTAGTTTATTTACGAATCAACTTTTAATATCGATTAGACGTCTAAATTTGACCCGGGCAGGCCAGATGTGTCCCGGGCAGTAATATATGCGGTATCCATGCAATGTCTGTAACACGTTAGAAAATTTAAGACTGGAAAAGCAGCAATCGGGGGCTTGAATCCACTAAATTTTGGTCAATATATATTCGAAGTAGGCCAGTGCACATAAATATCGAGTTTTGAGTGCCATTTGGCCACCAGTTTGCCCCCGGGCTCTTTTTATATATACCGGGCAGTCCAGGGCAGTATTTAGTAGGACCGCACAACGAATTAATAATCACACGAGTAGCAATAAGCACATCAATTTATTCATATGACATGATTGATAACGAAAATAATTCATGTAATCCTTTGAGAGAGTTATGTGATATTTAATGGATTGTCAGTGTAAATGCTAGAGTAGTTCAAATGTGACCCATGTTTTCTAAACCAAATGATACTTATTCATCCGATAAAAATTCATTGAAAATCAGTGTGCACTGAAACGTCATTCCCGTTAATTCGCTAAGGAAAGGCGTTTTTATCAATTTACAAGATAGAGGCAGGACGTCACAGACTAACTAATTCGAATAGCAACCACTGAATGGTCACCCTTGAGGAATATACATGTTTATGATGTAAAACTGCTTTTTGACCAATTTCTCATTATCAATTTAATAGCAGAGCACGACCTAGGACTTATATACTGCACAAAACTATCAATCATATGTATTCAATGAACTGTTTATAACTTAAAACACCCACTACGGTACACAGTATATGTTTGCATAGGACATTTATGCCAATAACCTGAATTATTCGTAATCAACTTCCTTCTGTTACCCTACCGACAAAGGAATTTCTTGCCAATAGGTCATTTATAGTATAAAGATTAATTAAACTGTCTCAATAAGTAAGTAAGGAGGAAGTTAGTCAAAAAAAGTGATATTTACCATAACTCGTAACAAACCTGCGACGTGGTCTCTTTTCGATAAAGAGGGTGATGCTTTGAATTTTGCTTTACAATTCCTTTTTTATGAAAATGCTGCATTCATATCGAAGTTCGCCAACCCGTATATAATAATAATCGTTATATATACTGGATCTACGTCATATTCTTTGATCTTCGCTACTTTCAGTGACGTAAATAGATTTCCTGATGATGCAACGCTATGTTTAATACTGCAACTTCAAATTGGTAAACTATTTGCTTTCACTTATACTTGTGGTTTTTAGATTTACATAGCAATTATGTATCTCTGCACTGGTGATTGTAATTCACTCATCGCTCTGTCCATAATTTACAATTCTCCCCTACTATCATTCTATACTTATTTGCTCATTACATTTTAACAGTCCGACCTACCACATGGATACGGTATCTTTGTGTCCATACTCGATCAATTGTACGCTCAGACCACTTGGTTTGTGGTGTGAGTTTTACGTGTACAAATATTGCAACGAAACACTGGGACGAAAAGAATTTCAAGTACTCAACGTTCCTGTTCATAGGAATGATCATAATCCACTAGATCAAGTAGATAGAAACTTTACCCTTTGTACTCGTCAATTTTATTGGTGTAATTTTCAGTCAATTACTGCACGGTCTCTCATCGAGTAATCCCGCTTTTATCAGTGCATCGATCATGCATTGTCACGCGTGGGACTATGGCTGAATTTACTTTCAAAGTCATTTGCACCCTTCAATCAACACATAATTATGTATCCATAATGTGTGTGTGATGTATATTTTATGTTGAAAATGGACATGTATGATGACAAATTTATTTATTTTGATTTTTTTTATTCATAAAACAACTCTACTATGTTTTCTACTTGAAAACAAGAATGTGAAATAACATATACCAAGTCCATGTTTGTTTAATTGCAAAAAAATTAAAACAAAATATGTTATGTTTGTTACAGTACGTACAATTACAAACTTTTCAGACACTTCTTTGCCTTTTGCAATTTATTGAGTTATAAACATTTACTTGGTATATGTTGTTTGTATTGACATTTTTTGAACTAGGAAAACATAGTAAAGTTGTTTTATGAAAAAGAAATCCAAAATAAATATCAATTTGCCATCCATACATGGCCATTTTAGTGCCTATGGCAGATCATCGTCTGGTATTACCGATTTCGGTTACCCTATGTCACTATGGTGGACGGTGTTCTCAATAAACACCGCGCTTGTAAAACAATTGTAGACACAGTCACGTTGTCGTGACATAGACGCGAGTTCTCGTGATGTAGAACGAACAGAGTATATATTCCATATTATATTATACCAGTATATTGATGGTGGAAATCGAGGGATCTGATTGGTCTAGACATCGAACTAGCGCGTCTAAAACGAGTGATAATGCACTGCTGGTACGATAATGCACTGCTGGCACGCGTCCAAATTTTGTTCGTCTGCACGAGCGTTGAGTTGTAGTCCGCCGTGATACTGATAGTGAACTCTTCGAATTGTCAGAGGAGGATTTTCTCTCAATGAGACAATATTTTATGAGAAATTATGAAGGAAATTTCGAAAGCAACCCAGTCATCGCGTATTTGTTCAAATCATCGCCTACTACATGTACTAAGGTCAAGGCGCTAGGCATGCACGTCCCAGCCTCGGCGCGGCTGGAGTGGAAACATTGGTGAGCTGTCCTGTCCTGTCATAAAAATGAAGCAAGTGAAAGAGGTTACACTGGCCGACTTACCATTAATCTAAATAGAAATTTGTCTGGGATCCTGTCCTAGATTATCAGTCATCAATCCGAGAGGGAAATCCTCAAACCCGAAAATCTACTGATGTAACTTCCAGTAATATAAATACATTGTAAATATCAACCTGTCTATCATTTCACTGAGTCGCCAATTCGGCCGGGAACGATCGAAGCACGCTGTATTCAATAAACCACTTCAAGTTTATACCTTGAGTCAAACAGGTTGTTTATTCATCACTGTGCACTTTTAATGAGCCGATCAATGAACAGATTATCCCTAGAAACGACGAGCAGATAAATAAATCCAGTCGCTGCACGACGTTCACATTGAGGCCAAGATCAGCTGTCTTGAAAAGCAGCGTATTGTTATGCAAATTAGACACAGAGGCGCATATGAAACGAGAAAACGTTAGTTCTTATCTTGTTTCCGATATTTTCAATATACTGGTATAATATAATAGCGATAAACCACTCCCTGGGGAAGGTATACCACTCGGTTTTGACCAGTGAACTCAATATATGCACTCGCTATCGCTCGTGCATATATTTCGTTCACTGGTCAAAACCTCTTGGTATACCATCCCCAGGGGGTGGTTTATTGCTTAATTATATTATACCAGTATATTGATGGTGGAAATCGAGGGATCTGATTGGTCTAGACATCGAACTAGCGCGTCTAAAACGAGTGATAATGCACTGCTGGTACGATAATGCACTGCTGGCACGCGTCCAAATTGTGTTTGTCTACGAGCGTTGAGTTGTAGTCCGCCGTGATACTGATAGTGAACTCTTCGAATTGTCAGAGGAGGATTTTCTCTCAATGAGACAATATTTTATGAGAAATTATGAAGGAAATTTCGAAAGCAACCCAGTCATCGCGTTTTTGTTCAAATCATCGCCTACTACATGTACTTACTACTAAGGTCAAGGTGCTAGGCATGCACGAGATCGGTCCCAGCCTCGGCGCGGCTGGAGTGGAAACATTGGTGAGCTGTCCTGTCCTGTCATAAAAATGAAGCAAGTGAAAGAGGTTACACTGGCCGACTTACCATTAATCTAAATAGAAATTTGTCTGGGATCCTGTCCTAGAGTATCAGTCATCAATCCGAGAGGGAAATCCTCAAACCCGAAAATCTGCTGAGGTAACTTCCAGTAATATAAATACATTGTAAATATCAACCTGTCTATCACTTCACCGAGTCACGAATTCGGCCGGGAGCGATCGAAGCGAGTCACGAATTCGGCCGGGAGCGATCGAATAAACCACTTCGAGTTTATACCTCGAGTCAAACAGGTTGTTTATTCATCACACTGCACTTTTAATGAGCCGATCAATGTACAGATTATCCCTAGAAACGACGAGCAGATAAAATAAATCCAGTCGCTGCACGACGTTCACATTGAGGCCAAGATCTGCTGTCTTGAAAAGCAGCGTTATTGTTATGCAAATTAGACACTGAGGCGCATACTATGAAACGAGAAAACGTTAGTTCTTATCTTGTTTCCGATATTATCAATATACTATTATAATATAATAGCGATAAACCACCCCTGGGGAAGGTATACCACTCGGTTTTGACCAGTGAACTCAATATATGCACTCGCTATCGCTCGTGCATATATTTCGTTCACTGGTCAAAACCTCTTGGTATACCATCCCCAGGGGGTGGTTTATTGCTTAATTTTTGTTGAACCTGGGTCGAGCATGGTAATACACATTCTCAACTGTCTTCAAACGATAATACTTTCCCACATTCCAAAAACAGTGTTTGATCTCAATTTTCAAATCCAGTAGTTTTTACAATAGTTCACATGTGTTGTTGGTGTAAAACCAATCGTATCCAGATATTGAACACCATATACTACATTCGTTGCTGGTGTGATGATGTGGGTGCGCCATATCCAGTTGAATTTTACACTTTTCTCTACAAAATGAAGAACCCAGCTTGACTTTATTGAAACGAGGAATAATTGAGGTAGCAAACCAACATTCAACATCTACATATTTTATTTGTCAGAAATCGAAAAGAAAACCAAACTGACATATCAAGTGGGGAAAAGGAATTAGTTAAGTAAACACATCGGCAATGAAAGGTAAATAAAAAAAATAAATTTAAACTCCTGGCCTGACCATGAAACGGGTTTGCGGAAAACATATACAGCAATATATAAACATATAACACAAAACAAAAACAAACAAAAGCAAAACAAAAACAAACAAACAAATGCATGGAGAGCAATGTCTTAATACAAATATTTATGCCTGTTGAATATATAGAAGGGGCAAACGAGGGTTTATGACAATGTTAACTTTCAAAAGCATTATCTAGTCATCGCTTTCTGACGTGAAAGTTTAATAGAACAATGTGTGTTTTTATTACAGATTTTTCTGAAGTGCTGCCACTAATGCAATTCTTAATTCTGTGGAGTTGGTTTTTAAATTGTTCGAGCGCGCGCGTGTGTGTGTGCGCGCGCGCGTGATTAAATTCAATGTGCATTCAATCAGAAATGTCAGCCATATGACAAAAACAAACATGCGTGTAGAAAACTGCCGTATTAAATTTACAGTTCGTTATAAATTAGAATTCATCTTGCGATTCATTCAGAAGTTTGATATTATAGTAATTTTCCGATTTGCGTTAGTTTTGAAAAGCCAAGCTGCATTATTTCATCTGGGCTGTGAAACAATAGCCCCGTCTACACATAGGTCATCCTGCCTGAGGCAGTCCCAAGTCCTACCTGAGGTAGGATAGATTTGTGTCTACACGTAGGAAGGTTACAGCGGAGATGTCGCGCCTTCCGTCCTGACAGTACATAGGACGAAGTCAGGAGAGTATCAGGAAACCTCTCAAAGGTGTCCTAAGTCAGGACGGTTTCAGGACAGGTTCGGGACGCGTTTGCGTCTACACGGGCTTCAAACTATCCCGAATCCTACCTCAGGTAGGATTTTTAGTGCCGTGTAGACGGGGCTATTGTCTTACAGGTAATTATTGCAATGAATATTGACAACATGCAATTCCAGTCTTTACAGTAACTACAACGTACGAGTATATTAAATTATAAAAGTCTTAAAAGTCATCGGCCAAGCTTCTACCTTTAGTAATTAGATTTGATAATTGCTTCTACGATTTCGGCTGCTGGAAAATCCATGGCTATCATTCCCCATCTATTTCTGCCTGGATACCGTCTCAAATATTGCATCAGCTTTGGGTTGATTCTACCAGCGACTGCATCTGGATAAGCACCTAAACCTGTACCACTCGAAAAGGTAAGGTACAAGGTTGAGGTTCGACCATGTCTTGCCTTCTGCAAGTGAGCTTTCACATAGTCGAATTTGGCATCAATACTGGACGGTAGTATAGTTGAGACATGATAATGGTCTTCTATCTTGAGCGATGAGTAGCAAATGAAATCACTTGATCCATCAAAATCATCAAGAATAACAATTTTCCCACGGACGTCACCGATTTTGGGGGGATTATTGGTGCGCGGGGATCTATAGAACCATTTTCCACCGTAATTACAAACATTGAACTCTAATGAACTCTTCATGCTACGGCTATTACTAACGTGTTCATGTTCCTCCTTCACCCGCATGATTATGACTTCTGACGAATGTTTGCTGAGAAATTTGATCACGTCATGAAGAACGTCTTCAAAGTGTGCGTTCTGGAAAGCCTGTCCGTGGTGAATCGTCAAACAATTGCTGAAATGTCTACAGCGTATATCCAGGAAACGAATACCAGCCTCCAGCTGCTTACACAATGTCCAATTTGTGGACTGACATCTAGCAATTGGCCCACCAGACCCTTCGAAAGTCATGGTATTATGTGTACCAGGAATGGAGAGGTTTGCCAATGACCTGCCATCTGGAATTCGAGACATCCAATTCGGGTCGTAATGTAATTTACTTTTAGTATCGCCCATTTTCGAGTTCCTTTACTCGACCGTCATGCAGCTATCCTGAATCTTGCTGTTAGCTAAAGTCTGCACTTCAGGGGAAGGTCCGAGTTCTATGAAGCTTTTTAAGGAGCGGCCCATGTGCAAGTGGGGAGTTAATAATTAATGCCATTGAAGTTAATGATCGATCAACAAAATTATAATGGTATAGTAATGTACTGAACCTGAGTGGGCAATCACACACCATTTCTTTCAAAAGTGTAGAGCTTTGTTGACATAACCAACAAGCTATTTACTTCATGAAAGCGTTTGGATTGAAATAGCCCAATGACCACTGACATTCAATAGTTCCGCTCCAACACGAACGCCGTCACCGTGCCACTTCTACTCTACACCATAAAATTACAATATCTAACAACTAATATTATCAGAAGCCATGTCATTTGTGTGCGAGTGTATCGCACGTAAGGAATGTTTTAATTGCGTCATATCTGTCAATCACTTTACAAGCTTTTGCTTGCACTAAGATGGCAAGCCTAACATCACCAAAGTCGTCTTACTTACATGCATATGATCAAGTATGCCGATTTTACTCGTGGGTCAACATATTATCTCCGACATAGAAACAGAAATCACAACACTCAAACAAGACAAATATCGACGTTACATTTCGAATTTTCCATATCGTTATACGTAACATTATAAAGGTCCCAGTCAAAAAGTCTTTTGGGTCAACCTTGCTTGTGAAGGGTTTGCACATAGTCACTTCATGACTTACTTTTAGCGTTAAATATTCAAGAAGGTATTCGAGAGGTAATATCGACAACGTTAATCATACTAAACTTGTCAATAAGTGAATCGAGGGAAATAAGTGTGTATAGCGCCACTGATTTGCAACCCATCTTATACTATAGTCATTTTATCACTAATTCTGACAAAGGTGTTCAAAGAAAGTAAAATATAGGAAAACACAGAAAAAGTAACATTTATTTTAGGACTTTGAAAATGTAACTGAGATCGCAGTAGCTACAAAATAAGGTAAAAGAATTGAAAGTATACCACTGTAGCTTGCGTTACATTAGTAGCCCAACGTCAGCGGTGGTACGGTACACTTAACATCTCTCCACTGATCACCTTTCAAATGCGCAAGTACTATTTTGATGAATCTATATAGTTTCTTATACTTAACTTCTTGTTGATTATAATAAGCTACCTATATATTACACACACATACCTGTTTTCCTGGCTGTTCTAGATGGAAAGAATGCCTTTCTATTTAAAGGTACGACTGCTGGTGCCTGGGACCCTATTTTGCATATGACTGACTGTATGTTTGGAGGTGGAGAACTTGTGATGACTCACTGGCAAGTAATCACCAAAATATAAACATTCCTTATCTGGGCTGTTCACATGCAAATGCCGCATATTTGAATAAACCTGAGTGACACACAATCTAAACAGCTGTTTGCAGGGGAATTTGTCTCATTTTGAAAGTTTTTTTTCATTCTGTGAAACATACAGATTGATTTTCAACTAATTTGTGTATCAAGTTACCATCCTACGACATTCACAATTTGTACATGATACATGACCTGTGTGTTTCTCGGAGCACAGAAAAAAATGCTGAAAACAAGACCCAGAAGCTAGTGCTCTGTACAGCAGTTTGATTTTCCCGCATTTGCATAGATTAGCCGTAATCCTCTTTATATAGGACAGTTCTGTGTTTAAACATTATGCTAAGTTCTACAATTTTATACTTAATTTTTTTCGGCCAAAGGATACTGTTTTGCAAGCAAGCAGATACTTTTTGTTAGTTGTGACCTAAAATACTACCTTAAGCCAAGTTCCATGTCTTTGACCTGTTTGTTGCATCAAGCTGAAAAAAGGGTTCCCACTACTGAGATGTGTTGGGACGTGTCCTTCCCATGGTGTCAACATCCCACAGGATGCAAATAAATGATAACAAATTCGTCTGCAAGTCAACGCATCAGCCGAACTTTAATTACTCTTCGTCACCAAAAGTACTACAGTTCACAGGTTTGTAATACCAGACCTTACATACAACGGTCCGCATACTACAACAACGTACCACAGTACCCAATCTAAATTAAAATCTGATGTGGTGAAAGCGACTAGAATACCTCGTTTTGTGTTGTTTGGTTTGTTCCGAGTGATCGCCACCTTCCCATATCTGAACCTGTGTAATAGACAATCGCGTTTGAATCTCACGCTTTCGAGTAGCCAATCAGGATGAGCGTTACGTTGGCAGCTGCGCATCCTGGAGAACGGAGACTTGCATAGCAGGTTAGTCGACGACACGACCCGTTAATTCGTAGTAGATTGCATAGCAGCTGATAAATCTGTTCCCATTTTAAATAACCGTATAACAGTAATCCCTTTCTCTTCGTTCTGTGCTGAGTGTGATTGTTTGATGTTGATGTTAAACACTTTGTGGGGAAATTATATAATTAAGGGATAGGGGAGAGTTCGTTGTTTCCGATGAGGATAATATTGATAATAGGGATGACCGACTTCTGTTGAAAGTTCGTTGAACTTCAGTCGGCCACCAACCAAATCATAAATATATCTAGATATTGTCTTCTCCCATAATGATACCTTCGTTCGTTGCTTTAGCGTTGATCTTCGTTCGTAGCGTTACCATAACGTTGATCTTCTTTCGATGACGATTCGATGTTTCGCTGGATTCGATGATTCAGGTATTATGGGAGGGCGATCTATAGTATAGGGTTGACGACACAAAGATCGCCAGAGAATACGCTCAACAAGAATATCTCAAATAACTCCATTTCCTCATTTCATTTGTAGAAATAGTGACAATTCTGGGCAAACTGATCAAGGCGGTGATCACCCAGAGCAAACGGCACACAACGATGGAAATAGAGGTAAATACAGGCATCTAGCCGCTTTCACCACATCAGATTTTAATCAGATTGCACAGGACCATACAACATACCGGTCCGCGATACTCGACGGTTCACGCTAAAGGCCTTGTGAAACTGGCAAAGCACATGCAACTTTGGGTATTTTGCGCTCAGACTGACTGCAATGTTACAAACTGTCCGGATGTGACGTAGTTCTTCCGGATTGCCAGTTTTCTGTACTCTTAAAAGGTACTAAGCTGTTCCGACATAACACGTTTTGGGCCAAAACTATTATAAACAGTAATTACTATATGTCAACTAAACTACTAAACAAATCTTACGAGGTGGAGGCGCCTCCCGTCATTACAACCTAATTGCCGGAAATCATTAATTTATGTAAACAATCAATTAAAACTAAAATCTATATCAACAAATTTCATACGATGAGAGCGCATTATTATGGTGGATATACAAAATTTGAAACTTGCATTTTTCAAGATATAGCCTAATTACCGAAAATCATTAATTATGCAACTTACTCATTAAAATGGAAAATTATGTCAACCGGCTTTATATGATATATGTGCTTTGTAATGGTTGATGTATGTGCATAATTATATGAAATTTGGAGTGTGTATCTTAATGGATATAGCTTTAATTACTGAAAATCATTTAGTATTCAAATTACTTAATAAACGTGAAACTTATGTAAACACACTTGACAGGATTTGTACGCATTGTGTGGTTGCATATGTACTAAATTATATTAAATTTGAAGCTTGCAGTCTTAATTTAGATATAGCCTAGCGAAAGTAAGTTTGTTATCATTGATGTATGTGCCAGATTAATATGGAATTTGAAGTATGAATTCGTTACATATAGCTTAATTACTGAAAATCATTAATTATACAAATTACACATTAAAAAGACTATAAATTACATCAACAAACTCTATAGGACATGTGCATTGTTATGGTTAAGTTATGTACCAAATTATAATGCATATTGCATATATTGCTAGTATGTATTCTTTAGATATAGTCTTAAAACGCTTAATTATGCAAATGACTATTTTATCTTCATTAGACGTTTACCAAAATCATATCAGTGCTTTTCAGTACCATCTGAAAGATGTGTATCAAATTTCATTACAATTGATGTAGTGTGGTTTTTGTGCTATGTCCACAGACAGACAGACACAGACACACACACACACACACACACACACACAGATACAATAACATTATCTTCACTTATGGAACGTAAACACTCACTCCTTTCCAGTTGCTCTTGCAAAAAATGCTTTTGTGGTGACTGAAACAAATTTTGTTGGGTCCAAAATCGTTGCCCCCCCCCCCCCTGAAATCCATTTATGGACATGTCTCCAATCCGTCGCAACAGTAGACGTCATACTTCCTCGATTTGTCAGGGAATCCCCAGAAAATGACTCCACTTTGTCCACCGCATTCGGTACGAGCTGTCTGCATCGAAAATCTAATACTGCCGTCAGATAACCAACCAACTCTGCACCTTTGAAAGCCACCCTGCCAAGCTTCGTACATGTCGTCGGGAGAAGCAATTTGGGCGCCAAGGCTTTTGCATTTATTCACTGCCTCATCGAAATTCAGACTATATCGTCCTCCAGGACCTTCAGCAAGGAAGAATTTCACCCGCGCTGTGTAATGGAAACAAAATAAAAAATAGGTCTTTTTGTTGTTGTTGTTGTTGTTGTTGTTGTTGTTGTTGTCGTCGTCGTCGTTGTTGCTGTTGTTGTTTATGATGTAGTTGTCGTTATTGTCGTCGTTGATGTTGTTGATAAAGATGTTGTTGTTGTTGTTGTTGTTGTTATTGTTGTTGGATGGCCCTATTGATAGTGGATAGCTGATCTAGCATGGCACGACACATATATCTCACAGACTAGGTATTCCCTTTATATGGTTTGTAATGTTAAAATTTATGTTTCTCCGTTCTTTGAATATTGATGAGAGACACGCTCACGTTTAATAATCAACACATAACGTAATTGATGGAATGGACCTTGCTAGATGTAGACATTTGTTTAGTCAAATAAACACCAATTCGATAGACAAATTTGAACATAAAGTATGTCTCCTTCGAAATAACAAAAAAATTGTAAAGGCTTTTCACGGCAAAGTTCGTATATATTTTTTGTATTATTATAAATCAATGTAATCATAACATTATCACTTGCCTAGGGTAGTCAATGGTCTAGCCATTATTGTTGTCATGAAGTCAGAAGTTATTGCTGTAGTGGCCATCTCAGATGTTTGTTTTTTTGGTTCCAACGTATACATCGGAAAAGTCGTCTCCGGATCAGTTATCATAGTGCTTGAGTTAGTTGTTTCCCCAACCACTGTGCTGTCGAGAGTGTTTTGTTGGGAAGTCGCTGTGGCAAGAGATGTTTCAGTATTCATGGTAGTCATGGGTACGTTAAGGTCAGTCACTGCATCGATGGTGGTTTTGTAGAATTCTGGTGTTTCATCATCATTAGTAGTAGGTTTTAATATAGTTGTTACCATTTCGGCAGATTGACTAGCCGGTGGAGGAACGGACAAAGTCACATGTCTTGTTGGGTTTCTCAGAATTGGTGAATTTCGAAAACAGCTGCCAGTATTTACACGGCCACATGGTTTATGAGATTTAGTACAGTCAGTCTGGTGACCTACGAAACAGACATTAAAAGAAGCGTCTTCATTGGGTCTAACTTTGACTTGTTTTGGTTTATTTAGAATGCTAGGCGAGAAATATAAATCGTACTATTGTCTGCCATTTTGTCAAATTTGCATATCGCATCGCTCGTGAAATGTGACATACATATTTCTATATGATATACCTTTATACAAGGTTTGAATGAAATCGAATATTGCATGTCAGGCAAATAAGTTGTAGTATGGATTGCCACACGCACAGATAGACACAGACGGATGGAGACAGTCCATTCCTATAATCCCACCCTCTAAAAAAAGTGTGTGTGTGTGTGGGGGGGGGGGGGGCCTAAAAACGCAAACGTCACTGAAATTTGTCAAGATAAAGTTGTTTGAATATTTCCCTATTTTTGACACCGATTTTATGAACTTATAATGAGCAATTTCAAACTAATATTTCAGTACAGCTAGGAATTTTAGCAAACCAATGGAAGTAAAAATTGAATTTCTCTAAGTATGATCTCTCAAGCAAAGGATAATCTGTCCATTGATCGGCCCATTAAAAGTACAGTTATGATAATAAAAATAAAAAACACCTGTTTGACTAAACATGTAACTTGAAATGGCTGGTATATGGCAGGCTTTGGCACTTAGTAACAATTGACATGCCTATATACGTATCAATATATCAGGCGTGTACCCACAGCAATATATACAGAATATTAATTTACCCACATCGCTGTTGACAACCCTGTGTCGGTTGTGCTATCACATACCAGAACCACTCTATTAGAGGGTCTGCACTGGACCTGTTACAGTAGTGAAATTTTATTTGGTGTGTACATTGTAAGTAACAGAGTGGAACACAGGAAAGAATTATTAGAAGTAAATTTGTCGGAACAGTCAAAGAAATTTTGAAACATTTGCCGCTGGTTAGACTTTGATGAGATAAAGGTCACTTGCTTTGAAGTTCCGCTTTGTGATAAGCCGACGCTGAGCTGCCCTAACTTGAAGGTAATTCTCATTTAATTTGTATTAAGTAATAACATCGGAGTCTTTGTAATCATCATCATCATCATCATCATCATCATCATCACACACACACACACACACACACACACACACACACACACACACACACTTAAACACACCGCAGAAAAAGCAAGATTCTACATGGACGACAGATTTGTGTTCTGCAGGCAATCAATGGTACGAATACGGAAGCCTTGATGGTTACAGGCAAGGTTTCTTATTTGCATATTTACAGTTCAATGAGTGCAATCACAGCGGCCAAGATTACTAGTAGTAGTAATAGTAAAATGTGCGAAAAATAAAGACTAATAAAAATAAAATACATTTGAGCATTCGGTTGCGACTAACTTTGACTTTATTACATCATTCTTGTAGGTAACCATCTTTGATGATAATGATACTCAGCATTAACGTTTTAAGGATGGAGAGATATTTTAGGAAATTTTAATTCTATGTATGTATGTATGTATGTATGTATGTATGTATGTATGTATGTATGTATGTATGTATGTATGTATGTCTGTCTGTCTGTCTGTCTGTCTGCGTGCGTGCGTGCGTGTGTGCGTGCATGCATGCATGCATGCATGTATGTATGTATGTATGTATGTATGTATGTATGTATGTATCCAGCTATCTATATATCTGTCTGTCTGTCTGTCTGTCTGTCTGTCTGTCTGTCTGTCTGTCTGTCTGTCTGTCTGTCTGTCCATCTGTCCAGCTACCGGGTATATGTATGTATATGCACATGCCTGTATATGTAGCATGTATACATGTCATATTTGCAAACCTATAAACATTCATATACCTAACTTACAAACACCATGCAATATATCAGTTATTACTGGAATGGGGAGGGACATATGCATCAAATATCTTACAAGTGACTCCTAGTCAGACATTTGTAAAAACTCTGGCAATTATGTCAATTTGGAGATGTGATGAAACTGAAAGTAACTTACATTACGTAGTTTGATATATTTCTATTAGGTCAATATGCAAAACGTGTCAATACACAAACTTTTCGGTATAGAAGCAGTCACCGTCGTATTCTACGAAGGTACACATGTGCCATTTAACGAACGAACGGACGAACGAAGTAATGAATCTATATACTCTTCTGCGTGTGAATATTACATCTACACACATATTTATTAATATTTTACACTACATCAACTCCCTTTGGAAGACATCTGCCTTTTGTTATCATCAACGCATCTACCAAAGTGTATACCATTTGCAGTTTGAGTTCTTAGGACATTGACTTATTACCGAAAATCACTAATTATGCCAAGAACGCGTGACTCATTACATTTAAGCAATACACCAATTAGCATTGTAGAGTAATGTTTTGTTATTGATGTGTGAACCAAACTAGATATTACTGAATTAAAAAAGGTCATTTATTATGCAAAGACAAAGCAAAGTTAAAACCACATTGACAAATTTTTATAGGATATTTTAGTATTTTTATCATCAACATGTATATCAAATTATACGGAAATTGAAGAATGTATTGTGTTGTATTGTATTATTTTCACTAATGTATGCATGCATAATAAATGTACACTTACAGACACTAAACGTGCAATAGTGAAAAAAAACATGACAAATAGCTCTAACTGAGCTATGTTCGTAAGATATTGTTTAAATGACGAAATATAAATGATTTTGCAAATTACACATTTTAAAATTGTAAAATCTACAATATGCTTTATATAACGATGTGCTTTGTTATCATTAACGTATATATATATAATAGTACATTTGAAGCGTGCATTCTTAAGATATTGCCTAATTACCGAAAATCGTTTTTTTATTCAAATACATCATTAATATTCACGTTTACCAAAATCTAGATCAAAATCTAAGGTTTTGTCATTCTTTGGCTTTTTTTTCAAAAGAATATGCTTGAATTTGCCTAACAAATAAAACGCTTCTCTGCTGAAGTTGTGTCCATGGTGGAGCCTCTCTAAAGGACACGTACTCTGTTATCATCAGTGTAGGTTACCAATTTATATGAAAATTGAAGCTTGCATTCTTCAGAATATTTGATGAAACAAAAATGTTTGCATAATTATTGGTTTATTTACATAATGTGAAATTATGCAAGGTCTGATGTTCTAAAAACTTCTTTCTCTTCCGACAATATTGTTAGTTTGTTTATTACTGAGTAACACCTTTCGGCTACTATATTGTGTACAATATCGGAAATAGTCACGAACCGTCCGACGTCAACGTTATAAGTGTAAAGCATACAAGGAGTTCATATAGCATACGACAAAATTAGCAATAGAAAAATTATGTTGATTTATTTAACGTCTTGTAGAAAGGGTGTTTTTTTAAAAATAGGCAGTTATAAATGAACAGGATTGTCTAAAACGATTTCCATTTTTCAATGTTCAATCAACACAGGTTTATAATGTCGAATTTCCCTCAAAAATAGTTTGGCAATCGCAGTTATGAGTGGTAAGTTACATTAAACAATTGCAGCTCAAAACAAATATTGCATCGTACTTATAAGTTACAGGAGCCAATGATCTTATTGTCGTATATCATCACAAGCAGATGGGATTGTCGAACACAACATACACGTTGTCGCATTTATATGAAATTTACGTTATCATACACTTACCTTGAGTAGCGACCATGATTAGAGCAGTATTAATACCAACAATGATAAAGAACATCACTAAAGTGATAAGTACTGATTGACGATCCTCTCTGCGTTTTTCAAAACACTTGTTGTTTGCCATCTTGACAAAGTAACTCTGAGTGTAGCAGATGGTCTGAACCATAAAATGTAATGCTATCTGGTAACCAACCCTGCATGCGTATGAGGATCATATTCCGTTAACTAAAAATAAATACCTTGAGAAATAACGGACTGATACCTGTGAGTTTACGATGATATTTGATATTGAAGCTCACAAAATTTAAATGTTTACTGCTTTCTCTTCGTTCGGTATTATCTCTCTCTCTCTCTCTCTCTCTCTCTCTCTCTCTCTCTCTCTCTCTCTCTCTCTCTCTCTCTCTCTCTCTCTCTCTCTCTCTCTCTCTCTCTCTCTCTCTCTCTAATTATATATCTATATTTAAATGTATATTATATTTATATTCATATTATATTTATAATTATATATAAATTAAATTAAAAAGAAAAGTAACACATGTAGGATTCGAACCCACGTCTCCTACTAGACAGAGTGCTCTAGCTAGCTGAGCTGACGTGTGAACTGGTAGATTCCACATTATAATAGGACCAAAAGGCACCATTTCTCTAAACTGTCTCTCACACAATGCTTTATTGTTATATAATAATTAAACCCCTTAAATTGTAGTAATAATAATAATAATAATAATAATAATAATAATAATAATAATAATAATAATAATAATTAAATAATAAGTACATGATAATAATAATTTTTGTAATAATCGGGTTTACTCGAATATTAACCACCCTACCTGGGGTAGTTTTGTATGCTGAGTTCAAAATAGGGGGTCATTTTATGAACATCTGTTGCCATGGTAACCAAAACCACCATAATATGTTAACCATTTTTTCCAAAATTTGACATAAAACATTGAAAAAAAAGATAATACAGTGAGAAAATGCCCTTGTATTAGACATGTATGAGTTAGTGCCACCTGATGTAACATAAATTGTATAAAATTGGATAGCTATTTCCATGGAAACGTATGGTAGAGTAAAAAATGTTGTGTTGGTTAAACACCTACATATCTGGAAAATAACATGATAAACCTATTTATAACATAGTTTATTAGCATATTGACCACCCTATCTTGAGTAGTTTGTTATGCCGAGTTCAAAAATAGATATCATTTTAGGATCATCTGTTGCCATGGTAACCTAAATCACCATATTATGCATTATTAGGCAAAATTTATGTACAATTCGAAGAAAATTTTTTTTACAAACAAAATCCTTACTTTTGGCATATATTCACTAATGCTATCCATTGTAAGACAGATTATCTAAAATTGGAGAGTGGCTTCCATGGAAACATAAAATAAACTTACTTTACAAATGCCATGTTTTAGTAAAAAAATTACATCTGACATACACCTACAAACGAATGGGTTTGCTATTAAAATACCAAATATTTTGTTACTCCAAGTCCTAATAAAATATGCAACTAGTCACAAACTGAGTGGTTGTAAAAGCTTAACATGTATGTCAGAAGATCTGTGCCGATTACAAGGTCTAATTACGATCCCAATTTTTTGAAGAGCCGGCCGGGCCAACTACACTACAACATGTCACGCGCAAGGAGGGTGCTACCATACGTCACGTGAACATAAACAAACCGGTGTGCGGGAATGTGAAGAAAATTGCAGGCCTTCGCTAGTTTTCTGTTAAATATTAAATGTATACACTGGCAACTGTTTGCAATAATGACAACATAACACAGCAATAAAGATATACTGTGTGAAATTACGATTTAATACAAATTACTCAGCTTTTAAATACAACCCCATCTTGACATATTCTTGTCCTTTTCAGTAACTGTTGTGCTGACATTTACAAACATGAACATGTACGTTAACGAAGTCATCAGCTCTACATACCTTTTGCTAAGAACAAAATTCAACTTTCCTTTCTTGGCAGTGTAAATCATATACATATATGCATACGTAGTACATAGTCTTCAGTTGAATATATGACAATCATGGATAAGCAATTAATGTAATGTAGGTCCGGTTTGACAAGACATTGACACCCGATACCAAAACATCCAAAGTTGCATTCAAGGAAACCGTTAGTTGCTTCATGATTAAACACTGTCCGTTTACACAGAGGTTATTTCCACGCAAATATATAGCCGTCACAAAATAATTGAATATTAGGTATCCTGTGCAACTCTGTAGGGTTGCACTCGTACTGTATATGCTGCTGTTCGAAGCATACGACATGCAGTCCGACATAAACTCACGAGCAAATTCAAATATGGCCGGTCAGTCTTATCACAGTATCGTGTAGTCTTCAGGAAACGTCCACAATAACAATAAGCAAACATCAGTAAGCGTCTAAAAAAATAAACCACACTTGGTAGATTTTTTTAGTGTATGTTCGTTGAATTTAGCAGTCAGTATCGCCAAAGGAGTCATCACAATACAGATTTTGAGTGAAATTTTGTTGTGGATTTCTCTCATTGATCCACATAATACTGTGGTCTGCTTGTTGCATGATGGGAAAATTTGGACCGGCCGATGAGGGCAGCATTCGAATGACAAACTCCAGACGAAATGAAATACTAGTACCCTGCCAATGTAAAATTACTGAATTCATAGTCATGTGTTTCAGTGGATGTATTCAATCACAAATACGATTATTTTCCATCTGTCAGGCCAACTGTACAAGTATAAAGTTGAAGTCAGTGTCTTGTGATCATGTATCGTGTAACCCAAATATTCAAATTGCAACAATGTTACATGTATATACAAGTTGTATAAAAATTACCTACATTGTCTCCCCATGAAAAAAGTATCCATGGTAACATTTCTACACGGTTCAGTGAGGTGGGTCTATTTCTATTTTTGTACCCAAAATCAACATTGTCTAGCTTTGGGCCGGGTTCGTACGTGCAGTGATTGCTGCAGTTCCAAAATGCCTCTAGCTAGAGGTGCTGGAAGGTTCAGTGGATGAACAGGTACTTGTGGTAGCATATTAATGAGTTCTATTTGATGAGTAGTTCGTTCCTGGTTTTTAAAAAATTATATTTACATCTCTCTGAACGTCTAAAATACACTTTTTTTCAGAAGTAATATTTGAAAAGATTAACATAAAAAAGGAGATGTCCGTTCAAACCAGGTCACCCTACACCATGTACCAAACACTAAAACAGTAAGTTCATCATGTCGCCCTAGTACTAGTAGTACGGACATAGCACGGATCGTTAATGTGAGAATCAGATGTGTGGTTATATGACTCGTATGTGCGTCCTGTTTCGAGGTCAAAATGGTTCATGCTAATCCCGTTAAAGCAGAAGTGAGCAAAATGTAAGCTAAACAATCAAATTTGTCAATAAAAAGTATCCATAGGGAAAGTACTGTCCTCTATTGAATATGGAGTTTCTGTGGTGTAGAAAATATCGTTTTTTCTCATATTTTGCATTGCTAGGAAACGTGTCCTCCCCGCTTGTGCTGTTAGTTACAAGTCGCTTACAGTGGTAATCTTGCAGGGGGTCAGTTCAGTGGCCATGGAAAGTACGAGTGCATGCACAGATTTCTTGGTGCACGACACCATCGCCGAGTTAGCATCTTATCCTTCCTTGAGAAAAGTATAAACGCCAGACTCTCAAAATTGCGGCCAGACTTTTAATAAAACTGACGGTGTTTTTGCCAATAAATGACAGCTTGATTTTAGAGGGACGAAAATAACTCTTTCGTTTTGGTTTTGGAAAAGAGATGAACACGTATTTTAATTGATGAAAATGAAGTATATCTATGTGTTATTATGGTGAGAATGTTTATATTTTCTTGCTCTATTGTTGTACACTAACTTTTGACAATCGCTTTAGTCATATACATCCGAAGAGCTTATTTTTGTCCAACCCTATGTAGACAATAGACGAACCATTGTACAACTATGCGCATAACTTTGCGCAGTGGATTTGTCAAGCGTCTGGACAAACTCAGGTCAGGCACCAGCCCCCCCCCCCCCCACACACACACACAAACAAACACACACACACAGTCACATACTTTTTTAAAAATATTTCATGTTTTCTGTTTATTATTCATTTTGAGCTTTTGAGCTTTATAACGGAAAAATGTCCACATCTTATGATCCCTTTAAAATAAATATATTCTATAAGCTCACACGGATATATTTTATTGAAAGCACCATTCCTCTAAAAAAAAAATTTGTGCAGACATTTTTATTATTATGTACTATTAAAACCCCTTAACTTGTAATAATAATAATAATAATAATAATAATAATAATAATAATAATAATAATAATAATAATAATAATAATAATAATTTAACCTGGGTTACTTTGAAAACATCACTATTTTGCAGAACTCGTGTAAATCAAGCATGCTAGAAATGAATGTCAGTAACACCAAAGGAGCTAGTTATAGCAGATAACCCTGATACACTAGAGCAGGTGTTCATGAATGGGCAACCAGGTCAGTTTGTTAAGTGTTTCAGGTAGGCGCTATAGAATACCACTTGCTGTGTTGAATCTTAATGTCATTTAGTTTTCTGTTCTTCATTTCCTTTATTGTATGTTTATCAGTGTTTTAGTCATCAGTTGTCTATATTTTGAGGATAAATTATATTTGTGTCTCTTTGGGGTGAAGCTAAATAGACATTTCTGATGAGGACAATAAAGTTATATTGAATTGAATATTGTATATATATATACACACACACATATATATATATATATATATATATATATATATATATATATATATATATATATATATATATATATATATATATATATATATACAGAGTTTCATTCTTCTTTCGCCAAGTGGAGTGCTCAATCATCTTGGAGAGCATATCATATATATATAAAATGAAAAAAGATGAGTATGATATTACATTGTGGATTTATGCTACGGACTGTTTCACCAGAAGGATCTTCATGCGTAATATTACAGTCGTTTATTTTACATACTGCTTTATGTCTCAGACCATGTTCAGTACTTAGGTGTGTTCATTGACGGCTGTGTGTTTACAAACTTGCATGTAAACAAAGGTTACGTATTATTAAGTAACAACTTGTTAGTGTACCTGCATTTACTGATTAACTCAGTTCTGCTATTCAAGGTAGTTGATTTATCGGCGGTTATAATAAAATATTTTTCCCAGAGACATAGTTGACGTTGTTTGGTAACATTTGAGTATGCATTTTCCTCCAAACATCAGCCAACAATTTGAAAGTCTGTCAAGTGCACAGGTAAAAAGTTCTATTACAGTTACATTTCAATAAAAGCGGTTCTCTTATCAAGTAGAAAACTAGAGAGAAACTAGAGAGAGAGAGAGAGAGAGAGAGAGAGAGAGAGAGAGAGAGAGAGAGAGAGAGAGAGAGAGAGAGAGAGAGAGAGAGAGAGAGAGAGAGAGAGAGAGAGAGAGGGGGGGGGGTAAATATATGTAGTACGCCATCTGGCGATTCAATAAGATATTTTGTAATTCTAATTCTAATCTGCAGATGAAATATGCACAGACGTAGGTAGCACAAACCAGATATAAAGTGAATGCCTTCGGCAAAGAAGTGCAAACTTCTTAGCTATAGCTATCATGATATGATATCCCCAATGATTATGCCAAGCTAAGAAGTCTGAAGTTTGTATCGCCAAATCACTGAAAAGCGTTAGTAATACCATTGAAAGACGTGATGGATTTGCCCATTTTAATTCTGTTGAACGGTAAACCCCCAACACAAGATTATCTACTGACCACCTTAAACTCAAAGGACGATTTTGATAAACAGAGTCATCCAAACATTCATACTTCAAAGGAATTGTACCCCTTTGGAATCAGTTCAAAACCCAACCATCAAACCAAAACTTTCAGAATGTAGGTTAGTTTCTACATTCAAATTCCACTATGAGCAGGAGAGGGAGTATTACCTTGATGTGTGACAAATAGAACTCTTCTCCAGGGACAGGAGGGAAAATTCGATTCCCTCCAGCACCACCCATTCTCGATTCATTTTTGCTGGACATTCTTATCACCTCAAAATATCAAAATACCATCAGAGAGCACTCTTTTAGTCCCTGAATTCAAAATCACCAGGACGGGGAGTCCCTCTCCCATACACCATCAATTGGCTCCCTCGCAAGCATGTATGTATGTATGTATGCATGTATGTATGTATGTATGTATGTATGTATGTATGTATGTACATGTATGTATGTGTGTGTGTGTATGTATGTATGTATGTATGTATGTAATCATGTATGTATGTATGTATGTATGTATGTATGTATACAACCATCAAAGAAATACATAAATTTTGATTGATAAACACTGGACTGCGGTTGTCAATAATTTCCTATGGGATGCGACGCAACGTGAGGCGAGGACAATTTTCAAATTATTTCAAGAGCAATTGACTGTACCGCTTAGTTTTCTAGCTGCTCTTGGAAAAGAACTGCTGAAAATGGTGGGTGAAAAATAAATTGTTGTTTGATTCACATACTCTAGTTGATCTCCAATCAAATGGTTTACTCTTATGGACATATATCCTTGGCTATGGCCTGTGACAGTAGACGTCCCATGTGGATGATTTGCTAGGGAAATCCCAAAGAAGGACCCCAATTGTGTTTCCACTCGCGCTCTTCGCTGTCTGCATCGGTATTCTAATACTGCCGTCAGATAACCAACCTTTTCTGCACTTTTCAAAGCCGCTTAGCCAAGCTTCGTTGATGTTTTCAGGAGTAGCAATTTGGGCACCACGGCTTATGCATTCATTTACTGCCTCATCGAACGTCAGTGAATACCGCCCACCAGGGCCTTCCGCAAGAAAGAATCTCACGAGGTCTGTGAGGCAGGAAAACAGACAGACAAATTTGTACAATAGGCGATTACAATACAACAACCTTTATTCATTTGAATACTAATGATACACGGATTTACATTTTGATATGGCAACACTTGATATTTCCAACTGAATTCACTTTCAACACTATCGCTTACCTAATGTAGTCGATGGACTAGCCATTATTGTTGTCATGAAGTCAGAGGTTATTGCTGTAGTGGCCATCTCAGATGTTTGGGTTGTTGGTTCCAATGTAGACGTGGGAAAGGTCGTCTCCGGGACATCAGTTATCATAATGGTTGAGAGACTAGGGTCTGTTGTTTCCCCAAACATTGTGCTGCTGAGAAGGGATTGTTTGGATGTCGTTGCTGCAAGAGATGTGTTGGTTTTTATGGTAGTCATGGTTACGTTAAGGTCAGTCACTGCATCGATGGTGGTTTTGTAGAATTCTGGTTTTAATATTATCGTTGTTACCGTTTCGACATGTTCATTAGTCGATGGGGAACAGTCAAAGTCACAAGTCTTGTTGGTTTTTTCAGCATTAGTGATTTTCGATAATAGCTGGCAGTATTTACACGGCCACATGGTTTGTAAGATTTAGTACACTGGTGACCTACGAAACAAGCAGTAGAGGACGCATATCCATTAGGTCTACGCTTGTCTTGTTTTATTTTGATTAAATGCTTAGTGAGAAAGTCTTTACATTGTTCAGGAGAAGTGCCACCCATTCTCAATTCAAATGGGAAAAAAATCGTACAAACAAATTTTCGCTCATATAATGATCCTAAATGATTAGACATATAATTAATTGAAATATGTATTATTGGACTGCTGTACTTTGATTGATTTTTACATCAAATACTGTCACCATTCAGAAAAAAAAGTGAAAGTAGCAAGTTGAACATAGTGCATGTGTGTGTCCCATTGCATTGCATCGTTTTTAGAAACAATTTGAAAGACATTGATCACACTTTACAATCACAAATTGAGTACAAATGGTAAAATAGGAAAGAACCGTTCCACACCACTCCAAAACGGGAAGAAACAATCTGTCCAAAGTTGGAGACTTTCCGAACTTATGAATATTAATAATACGGAAGTCACGAACTTGGCTTGAGGAAGTTTCTAGTATGGGTACATTTCTGCCTAGGTTCTAGCTCAAGAGACATATCTTGGACTTTGTTAGAACGTAAACATCTGTATGATGGATGGTTCTATAAATCAGTTGATTTCCAGCTTGTTAGATCCAAGCGTTCATCAGATATGAGCAATCAAAATATACTTGCGGTGTTCTGAAATTTATTTATAAGAGGTCTTTATAGAAGAATACCATTATAGGCAAGGATTACTTTCAGTGCTCATAATACTTTGTTATTGAATATAACCATATTTGGGGTGACACATTTTACTGTATAACTTCAATACACGTAGAGTCCACTCAAGTGTCTAACCCCAGATAATCATATCGACGCTTTCTTTTAGGAACACGACGGTTGACTTCGACCTTGACCTCCTATTAAAAAAACTTTTATATGGCAAAAGGTTTTCAACACTGTCATTTTCACTATTTTAATTTCACATGATAATCTATATGGGTTTTTGCGACCGAGGTTGTACGCTCGGTATCAGGAGGGCCTTTGAAGGTTTTATGGTATACCTCTTGAAGTGTTAAAATACGCACACAAAAAAACCGGAAAACATGCGACACACAATTACTGTTAACAAGGTTTGGTAATATAAAGAAACGTTATACTATAATGATAAAATAAACACACTCATTATAATGTACTTAAAATGTGTATTTAAATCCCGTGGACTTTTGCCCTGTTTCATAATTCTCTTTGCTCATATTTTCGACTTAAAATATGGTATGGTGCTTTCCTGAAACAACGATATCTCCTACCCCTCCCTCCCATCTAACTTAATTAGCCAAAATTGAAAATGGTTTCACTATCAATATCAAATCAATGTAGTATGCAGTGTTATGAATACAAAACCAGTATGTAGTGAGGAAAGAATAGCTCTTGTATTGACACTAAATACTAGTACCACTTATTTATATTTATTAGCGAAAACTCCACCATGTCTCAATTTGACGACACAAAGTTATACAGTTTATGTATTTATATATCATTTATGTTATCATACACTTACCTTGAGTACCAAATGTGATGAAAACAGTGCCAATACTAATGATTATAAAGGAAATAAGTATACTGATAATTAGTGCGTGGTGATGTTGTCTGCGTTTTTCAAAACAGTCGTTATCAGCCATCATGTCTACGTTAATGAGCTGTAAACTGAGTCAAACAAATTATTAAACCCCTGCTGTCGTTAAACTTTGACGACATCGGCGCCAGTCATTCTTAAATTCAGAGATAAGTAATTTTTAGCCTTTTTTAGCCGACGGGCTCAAATTTAATATAATACATTTGAATTAGGGTCTTTGTAATCACAGGGTCTTTGTAATCACCCTCACCCCCATCCCCACACACACCTTGGCAAGAAAACAGTGTTCTGCATGTACAAATTTGTGTTCTGCAGGCAATGGTATGGATACGGATTCCAACAAAATGTATGGAATTTAAAAGGGGGAAAAATACATGTATGGGTGGAACTCACATCGACTTTCGCCTTTATATTACTCCCTTGATAATATGCAAATTAGGTTAATCATTACTATTTTTGGCTAGAAGATTTAAGCTCATAAATATACAGTTCATTGGAATGAAGTGTTTCTAATTGCTCCTGATTGTCGATGCAAGAGGACCTGACCTCTTCATTAAAGTATGACATTTTTAGTCACTAAGAATTAAACTTATGTTTGTAGATAATATAGTATTTAATGTAAGAAAGATAAATCAACGTTATCATGAGGAATTAATGTAGACTGCAATATGGGTTAATTGTAAAGTAACGTGGATTTCAGAGTGTATTCTAAATTACTACAATGCTTTTGGAACTAATTTGCCATTTTTGCCTTGACCTATTTTTCTCTATAAAGTGTTGGTACATTGGGAGCTCGAGGAAAGGGTGTTGGCTCTGTAGAATAAATTGAATATCAATTCCCTACCTAGAAAATATGATATACTTTATACACAGACAGATAAAAGCATAACATAATACTCCCGTCCTGGAGGTAATCGGGTAGCTGGTTTGAGTCAAGATTCCATCTCCCATGTACCCTAATTCATGCGACTTTTTACTACCGCCTTTCATATAAACCGTATCGTGGTACATCAAAAGCAGATGAGATTGTCGAACATAACATACGCTGTTGTCGCATTTACGTTATTATGCACTTATACCTTGAGTACCGACCATGATTATGTAACAGCATCAACACCAATAATGATAAAGAACATCACTATACCGATAAGTACTGCTTTGACGTTGCTCTCTGGGTTTTGTCTTGTTTTGTGTCTTGTCAGCAATCTTGACTGATTATAAGTAACTTTGGATGTAGCAGATGGTGTTGACTGTAAGCTAACAAAATTTAAATGTTTTACTCTTTTACTTCGTTATTGAGAGCATGTCCGTTGGCTAGTATGTAGGGGACATATGTTCGAGTTCGACTCATTAGCGGCTCACTCTACTTTCCTTTCCTCAGTTTAATTTAATTTAATTTAATTTAATTTCAGACAGAGAGAGAGAGAGAGAGAGAGAGAGAGAGAGAGAGAGAGAGAGAGAGAGAGAAAGAAAGAGAGAGAGAGAGAGGGGGGGTAAGCAATAGAACAAATCTGTACTCCCGCTTAGAATTATAGATAACTAATAATGAGTAAATTAATTAATTCATTCATTCATTCATTCATTCATTCATTCATTCATTTGTTCGTTCATTTGACGTTCGTTCGTCCGTTCGTTTGTTCATTCGTTCATTCATTCATCCATTCAATGACATTCGTTTGTTCATTCATTCACTCATTCATTCATTCGAACCTTGTGCATATTGAAAATGTCATTGAGTTTTTGTTAGCATCGTCTTTGACAACCCTCTACTGTGGAGTATGCACATTGATACTGTAAATAAGACTACACCGAAAAGTAGGAGCCATTTATAAACTTAGGGATTTTGTACCCAGAAATATACTAATGTTACTCTACAAGACAACACATATATCATAAATTATGGTATAAAAGTTTGGGGAAACACTTTTCACTCCTATTTGAATTGTATTATCTCAAAAATGGCTGTCCGTGCTATCTCACATAGCTAGTTTAGGACTCACTCCACGACTTTTCAATAAGCTATATAAGCTGCATAGGTTTTTGGTCAGTACATATAATAGGGTATATCGCCATCATCGCCATCATCATGCAATTGAATCATCGTTGATATTCCCTTTGAAAACACCACTCAATGAGAGCCTATGTGCCCATTTGTGAGCGTATAGTAATTTCGTGGGTGTAACTGCCACATCATTTCACGAGAGAGATGTTTTAATCAATCAACTCGAAGATTACTAGAAACAACACTTTTTTCAATTGCCAAAACCATGTTGGTGGTATCGGGCACAGACAGAAACGCGTCATTCTTTCACATTATCACTATAATGGTGGTGCGTTTTTCAAGTTTTGCATAGACCACATAAACAATCGTATGGCGAAGTTGGGAGAGAATTTTCAAACTTTGATTTTCGTGAAGTTTGAGCGCACCCCACTGCAGGATAAAGCTAATAGGGTGTGCCCTTCATTGTCTACCTTTTGTAGGCCACCGGTGTACTGCATCTCATAAGCAAAGTGGCTGTGTAAATACTGGCTGCTTTTACCGAAAGTCGCCAATTCTGAGAAATCCGACAAGACCTGATGCAGTGACTGACCATAAAGTTGTTATGACAACAGTGAATACTGAAACCCCTACGAGTATTAAAACAGCAGCAATATCAAAAGAAATGAGCGTCGACAGCACAGATACTTCGAACACGCTTACCGCTGCCACATCCGAACAAACCACTCTCGACAGCACAGTGGTTGGGGAAATAATTAACACAATCGCTACGATAACTGATCCGGCGACAACCTTTCCTACATATATGATGGAACCATCAACCCATACATCTGAGATGGTCACGACAGCAATTACGTCTGACCTCATGACAACAACGATGACTAGTCCAATGACTACACAGGGTAAGTGATAACATTATGATTGGATCCAACCACACATTCTACAAGTGGATGGTACATGATGCCACGGCAATAGAATGATATTCTTTCGAGGAAGAGGTACTTTATGTTTGTCCATCGAATGGGTGTAAATGTGACTTAAGTAATGCCCACACAAAACCAGATCCAGCCCATCCCATATACATACATACATATGTTTATTGTTAATATTTATGTCTGTTCATGATTATTCGAAGAATGGAGATACATCGTTTTTATCTTTTATAGACCGTCTATATTATTATCTAAATCTTGTACGATATAACTAGCTTTTGATATATATGTATGTCTGTCTGTCTGTCTATTATACTCGCTCCTTCACAAATCCACTGTGTTTGTCTGTCTGTCTGTCTGTCTGTCTGTCTGTCTGTCTGTCTGTCTGTCTGTATGCCTGTATGTATGTATGTATGTATGTATGTATGTATGTATGTATGTATGTGTGTATGTATGTGTATGTATGTATGTATGTATGTATGTATGTATGTATGTCTGTCTCCGTCCGTCTGTATCAATTGAAATAATTTCAAAATAAACCAATATTAGTTTTTTTATATCCATTTTACAGAGCTGGTGAGATTCTTTCATGCTGAAGGCCCTGGTGGGCGGTATACTCTGACGTTCGATGAGGCAGTAAACGAATGCATCAGCCGTGGTGCCCAAATTGCTACTCCTTATAACATGTATGAGGCTTGGCACAATGGCTATGAAGTGTGCAGAGCTGGTTGGTTGTCTGATTGTAGCGTTAGATACCCAATGCAGAGAGTTGATATCTCATGCCAGAGTCAAATTGGCATCATTAATTTGGGACTCCGTTCTAAACCTGAAAGATATGACGTCTACTGTTACAGGCCTTAGTCACGGGTGGAGATACGATACACACACACACACACACACACACACAAACACTCATCCCCGCATGCATGCATACATACATACATACATACATACATACATACATACATACATACATACATACGCATGCATGCATGCATGCATCCATGCATGCATGCATCCATACATACATACATACATACATACATACATACATACATACATACATACATACATACATACATACATACGCATGCATACATACATACATACATACATACATACATACATACATACATACATACATAAATGAGGGGGATGTTCATGGAATAGCGACCTGTGACAGTGTTTCGGTGTCCAGAAAATTACTGAGTTTTAGCCTTAAGTTTATTTTGGGTTTTGATGAGTGTAGCGTCCGTAATCGTCTAAAGTAATGTGTGTGGAAGGTGCTGTTCCTTTGTCGCTCCTATTTTTACTGGTTTTAGATACTTTTAGCCATTTTGCAGGTGGCCACTACTTACGGGATGTAAAAAATGTCAAGTTTACATGTTGTACTCTTGGGGTTTCTGGCAAGTGACACAGCGCCCCCATTCGATTGTTACTTACGCAAATTAACGCCAATATTTATAACTCGTGCATGTGTTACTAGGTCCCCAGTCTTAGCTTTACTTTATACTTGGCCGGTAACTCTCAGTTATATCAACACAGCCAATCCTATTCACAGATTCGTGATCTGGTAAACATTACGGAGAATTAACAGAGTATACTCAGTCAACGTTTGTTTTCTGCCAAATTTACTGTCCACAGTCGAGCCCAGATCAACAGTTTCAAGTTTGACCCACTCGAAGTCCGGTTCAAATATAGATCCATGCATTCTAGCCCCAGTCCAAACCTGATCTAGCCCGACGTCCAGTTCTCCACTAGCGTTTATTGTAATACACACATCATATTATAATGATTTTACATATCTCAATCTCTATTGGTTAAATGAAATCCAAAATGAGTACTAGTATATGAAAATCCGAACTATATATATATATATATATATATATATATATATATATATATATATATATATATATATATATATATATATATATATATATATATATATATATATAGTTTTGGTAGTACTGGAACTCTTTCTTGGGTGTAACTAGGAGTTTCACGCATATTGCGATCATCAGACACTCTGAGGCCTACTCTCTGGGTGTGCTGTATATATAGAGTGTAGACAATAGAAATACCATCACTATTGTCTGTGTCGGTGGGTAGGTGTTGTATGTGTGGAGGTGTTGGTTGTTATTGTGTGGGTTATTGGGTGCGGACAAGTAAGTGTTGGCGGGTTGTTACATGTTGGGCTTTGATTTTCCGTTAGTTAACGGGTTTAGTTTAGGTGATAGATGCTCTATTGAAGTTGGACAAATAAAACTTATTCTCGTGACGGCATTTGGATATCAACTCAGTTCTTTTGTTTAGTATGGAGCTTTTGTCTGCTTTAATAATAGTTAGTTTTTCGGTTAAACACAGGTTGCATCGTAGCCATGCCAAACATGGCTACCATGGCTACCATAATCAAAGCGCATAACGCCACCATCTCCAACAGCGAAACTAAACCCACTCAAAAACCCTGTAATTGCAGACAGAAAGACACCTGCCCTCTGAACGGCGAATGCCAAACGGAAAACATCGTATACCGTCCACGGAAAACAAACAAAAGTATATATCGGTCTAACAGAGAACAACTTCAAGCAGAGATACGCCAACCACAAACAGTCATTCAAACATGAAAAACACGAAAACAGCACAGAACTATCAAAACACATTTGGAAACTGAAAAGAAACAATGAGCCTTTTTCCGTATCCTGGTCCATCAGCAAGAAAGCCCAAGCATACACCAATAAAACTAAAAGTAACAATCGAATGGGGGCGCTGTGTCACTTGCCAGAAACCCCAAAATCTGTGTATCAGGTTATTCAAAATCTGCAATCATTGTTACATTCATATGTTGAACCTCATGTATATTGTTTTTATATCAGGCATTGACATTCACTTTTTATCAATGTTTCCTATCATTGCTTTGTCTTGCTATTTTGTTTGTTTACTGAGCTTGTACGACATTGTGTGATCGTTCCTAAACTTGCCTCAAATTGTGTTATTCACTCTGTTAGGTCTAACTCAACCATCAAATTCTGATTTGCTTTCTTGTGGCGTTTATGGAAATATAAGTAGTCCTCAATCAACATTCCAACATTGTATAATTTCGTAAAAGAAACTACAGGGATTAATTGAGTGAAATTTTCAAAATCAATATACGAGAAAATCCTGACAGTATTTGATCTTGGGGCATCAATCCTATTGCTCAATTTGAGCAGAATATGATTGAGGATTATTCTTCAAAGTTCATGGATTGTATAAATCCTGGGGTAGGCTTCTTATGATTAATATCACATCTTCTAACATATTTTGTGTTATTAGTTTTCCACAAGGTTTAATACATAAGGTACCTTACTTTATCAATGAATCTGTTACAGACAAGTGCCTTGCAAAGAATGTATCATATTTTCACACCAAGTGAATTCTTGGTGAAATGAAACTTATTTCAGCTGAAGGAATACGCGATATGTTGTCATGGCTACTAGTTTATCTAAGAGAGTTATAAATGTTGATATGGATATCTCATGGTTCACTCAATTTGTTTGTGTATGGGTTTTTTCCATGGTAAACCTACGCATAGTCCTGAGTCAAACATCGAGAGATTTTGACTCGAAGAGTTTGCATTCAAAACATATATTTCTGTCATTAGATCGTGTACTTTACACAGCAAGTAAACTGCACTTTTGTACCTGACACATGTGGATTTTATATAAAATGTATTTGTGTCTACGACCTGCGGCAAGCAATTGTTCACATACGATCTAAACAGTGAACATGCATCGAGCGAGAGCGATCATTTTGACTTTAATTGTGAGGCGCCGTATTTCTTTCGATGATGACAGTTCAGCAAAGGTCAGATGTCGGAAACTACTTTCCCATTAACGGCGATAGAAATGGGCCCATTAAAACCACAGTGTACTAGCTAACGCTGAGAAGTTGGGTTGTCCTGGTATAATATAATGTAGATGTAACGATTTGAAACTATAATTTTAATCACTCAGATATCAAATGCAATGAAGACTCCTTCGCATATCGCATATTATTGTAAATACATGTTGTGTGTGACATCATTAAGGTATTTTGTGAGTTTGCTGATTAGTAGATTGACCCTAGAGCAAAGTGTGTCTAAGGTTAATGTGAAATCGTTGTTGTCGAATTGAAATTACACTCTGCACTGTCATCTTGTTTTGTCTTTATTCAGACTTCACCCTTCCAAATCAGAAAACTTTGTCCCGAAGTGGTGCCAAATGCAAAGTATAATCTCATACCTGAGAAAGTACTTTTAATGAGATTGTCATTTATTTAAAACGGCACACAAGTTTATAGGCTATTTGACTTCAGAGAAACGTCTTCACATAAAACCTATTAAAGTCTAAGTACAGTCGTGTTAATATTGATGCGTGCCTTCGATCGTACTAGTGCTCCTCTGTAGTCTGTGTCTACTTAACACTTGACCAACTCAGTGACTCTCATTTACACCAACACAGTCGATCATTCTATTCGCAGGTCCAGGATCAATCGAACGTTACGGGGAAATAACTGAGTTCGTATACGTACACCATCAAATGTTCTTAAGCCAATGTTACTTTTCAGAAGCCGGGCTCAGATCTTAGACTAGTTTTTAGCAATTTTCACCAGTTCCACCCTAAATCTAATTCCAAACTAGTTCCTCGTCTTGATCCACTCCAGCCGCAGTTTTAGTTCTTCCTTGGCGTTTATCATACTCATACCATATTATAATAGTTTTACATATTATCTCAGTTTCTACTGGTTAATTAAAAACCTAAACTTTTTATATGAAAATGAATAATTACATCTGAACGCATGCCAAACGGTTGCGATACCATAGCAAGAGTGTCTCCAAAGAAACCTAAACATTCTGAATAGTTTGTCTAAATAAATATCTTTTTCACTCAAAAGTCGAAAATATCACGTACAGGAAATTCATGAAAGTCACTCAAATGATTTAATTCTAGCAAACTTGCAATTGAAATGGGTGGAATTTAACATCTATATTAAAATAATAGAAATAAGAATTCTCTAGTCTGGCGTTGTTAGCACACTTGATGTCATAACAGCGAATTTTAGTGTACATTTTTATATCCATAGAATACGTTGTATCATCAAGAAGCTTCTGTATTTTTTCTAAATAGAAAATTTGAGTTTCAATTCCAAGTGATGGTTCGGTATTCTTCAGTAATTGGAGTACAAGAGGTACGTTTTAATCCTCGACATAATAATGCCAAAACCATGTGCCCTTTTAATGATGCTAGCCGATCTTACACGTTTCGTGTGTATCCAAATTTACGTCAAGAATTTCACAGCATCAATTCTAGTTTTTATGGCATTGATAATTGTTCAAAATTGAACAGCTTTGTAAACAAGCTTTCGAGTTTTACCATTATGCAAATGAAATGCGCACTTGAATTCGCAACATTCATCCGTAAGGGGCGAGATCAATATTTCAATGTAAGTAGGATACATTCTAAATTCTTTTACTTTGAGTGTAGAGGAGTTTTGGCAAGTTTAGTTCTCATCTCAAAAGAACGATATTGTATACAAGTTTTGTATTCATAGCTCTATATATTACTACGTACAGATTTGATTATACTGTCTGAAACATTTTCAAGTTTCGCTAATTCAGTTAGAAGGGGTGGGTCTGAGGCGTAACTAAAAGAATCTAGTTTTATTTATCCAACATTGAACTATTGATCTCGTCCCTAATTAAGCGCCGCTTGTTATTAAATAGCAAAATATCGATGTACATATTAATCAAAATTCAATAAAGCGACCACTGTAGTTATTAAAAGTGAATATCGATTACCTTCAATACTGTAGTAGTAGCATTCCGCAGTGTATCGTATATTAGAATATAACGCAATGATATGCAGAATAACAAAATATCCACCCAGCTCCTTTCGGGCTTACGTGGTACGACGAAGGGTTAGAATCCCTACGATGTTTTCACTAATGTATAATAAGATTTTGTGTTAACAAAATGCAGAACTGTAGACACAGAGTTTGGCCGTATAATCATTAGGTCACAGATCCTTGTAAATCGTTATTTCTTCGTACGTCATACAGCATTGAATTTAAATTCAGATTATCTTTTAATGTCATATATGAGAATGTTATAATTAGTAAAAGAAGAAATCAAACCAACATCGCTTTAATTCATTCAGCTAGGTGAATTTTTTTCACTATGTACGTGAATTCTTCAAATGAAATGGAACGTTTATTAAAGTTTGGGGCTTTGAAGTTGGGTTTAATTTGAATAGGAAAGGCTAAACGCATTATATAAAGATTATCTATTATAATAGCTGCGCACAGGGAAGAACTTTTTAAGTGCGTCAGTTACTGGTCTGGAAATGTTAGGATGTGTCTGGTTAGAGTTTGAACAACATATTTTGCCGGATGGACAGCAGACAAAGTTATACCAGGATATCAATCATATCAAATTAAGTCTGTGGAGAACAAGATGGTCTTCAAGATCTTCGACGGTCCTACAGTAGCGCCGGCCACTCACACGTAGCTTGAAGCGACAGACAATGTTATTCCAATAATTAATCAAATAAATGTAATACAATAGCAATGATTCGATTAATAACTGGCTATATTTGCACAAAAGAAACCAGGTAATTTGTCATGCTGAGTCCGAAAAAGTAGTTATTTTATGGACATCAGTTCCAATGGTAAATAAACTCGCCACTATATGTGGATTTTTTCCATGGAAAAAATAAAGTATGCTTAAAAATGTCACGTTTGGTAATCAATATGCCTCTGACTATAACATTACAACAACAACAACAACAACAACAACAACAACAACAATAATGATTGTTTTAGTAGTAAAAACGCTGAATTTTCCTAAAACGAAACTCTATTTGTTATGCTGAGTAATAAGCACTTAGGAGTCATAAATATTCAGTGTGCATATGCATCTACTAAAATATGTATGTCTGCTAAGTCCCATGATGCAATTACGGTGGACTACTATGAGAACAATGAAGGTGAAATCGAGTTTCCTGACTTGGTGTTTCTTGGCAGTCGCACAAAATGTATGTGATGTGAAATCATAAAACCACTCTCAAGAACCCATAGTTTATGGTAATATATCTATGTCCTAGATTATTCCCCATTAATGTAACTATATAACCATCCATCTGTTAAGTTTATGCCAATCTATATGCTATTATCCAGTCTTATTTGTTGAGGATTGTGATATCATTCACACTTCAGAAAATGCATTCACTTTCAGTATTCTATGGAACTGTCTTTCATTACTTTGTTCAACCTTTGTGGAATTCCTCTCGAAAATTACGTGGGCCATATTTTTACCGGTGATCTAAAAGACAATATACATTGTAAGATATTTTTAAGTAGCGTAGAATACTTTGTAGTAGGGCCACTTTACTACAGAGAACGTTTTTTTTTCTTTTCTTTTTTTTTGGCATTATCCGTAATTATTTTTACTATCGGCAATATAAATGAGTTTCATATGCTGGTGCCACTAAGGTCTTTGTTTTCATTACACTTTATAACCCTGTGTCCGTTTTAGAAGGTGGAGGGACTATGGCATTATACATTTTGCGCATTTTGGACATTTCAAAATGTTTTAAATAATCGTCTTATGACGTGTGTAATATGCGTTTCCTCTGGCTTCAGATTGACGATATTACATAGACTTCAAACCCTCAATACTTGTTAGCATGTTGTAATGCTGTGTTTTATAGAAGTGGTCTTATGTTATGATGTGTAGTGTACGTATTCCGTGGACCCGGGAGTCAGTAATGCAGATTTAATTATGAATAGCACCGAATAATGGACTGCACGCACGTACATTAATTTCGAAAGCGTTGCCATCTTCTGCTTCCCGTCCTTTCTGTTATACTTTTCCTAAATTACTATATATGAGAATATGCAAGGTTAAAATTCTTTCAAACTTGCTCGAATATAATATAAGATTTTATATTATATGCTATTGTTTGCCGTTGTATGGTGAGATGGGTTGACCAGCAATAGCATTCCTCTTCATATTGAATAATACATGAAATTACCCCTAACCTTTTGCTATTTGGACATGACGTCTTTTTGCTCTGTAAAATACCAATGATATCCTCAGGAAAGGTCTATCCGGCGCTAAAAGCACTTGATCTACACGTATGCATTCTATAGCTTTAGGGAACCCTGTTTTTAATTAAGAGGGTTACAAATAAAGTGCACTTACATTGATACAAGTAATTAGTATCACTATCGGCAATGTCAATATGTTGAACGATCTTTCAAGTTCTGCTGGTGCCACTAAGGTCTTTGTTTTCATTACACTTTGGCATTATATATTTTAGGCATTATGGACTTTTTCTCAAATTAAATAATCCTATTATGACATGTGTAATATGCATTTCTTCTGGCTTCAGGTTGACGATTTTACATCGACTTCAAACCCTCGATACTTGTTAGCATGTTGTAATGCTGTGTTTTATAGAAGTGGTCTTATGTTATATGCTGTGTAATAGTATTCGTATTCTGTGACCGGGAGTCAGTAATAATCTTTACGGCCCTGGTATGGGTTTTGCGGACCGAGTCGAAGTCGTGCGGCGGAAGGACCCGACTTTAGGAGGGCCCATAAAGGTTTTATCATATACCTCTTGAAGCGCTCAGATATGTTTGAAATCTATCAAGTTTAGTCAACCTATATACAACGGTGAAACCCACTAAAGATAAGAATTAAAGAATAATAATTAGGTAGTAGTACTACGTAATTTTGAATTTTCCTTCGTGTATCACAGTACTTAAAAAGAAAATCGAAATCTTCATGCTTTATACGTATACAATTTTCAAGCATGGAAATGAAATTCAATACGACGAGAGTAATTCTCATTGACACACTTTGCATAATTGATGGACATGGGAGTGTTCTTGAACTACTATAGTGTTGTAGTTTAACAATTGTAGAAGATGGTCATGAAAACAAATGCATGATGTTATTTAGTATGTTGGGTACTCGACCGTGAAATGACATTGCCCGAATCATACCACTAGAGCACACAGTTCGACTATTATTGATAGAAAAGTCATTAAACCTTATAGTTCAGGTCGTGTGAATTTGAACTGTAGAGCCATAATTATATATAGTATTGACATAGAGTGGTCACCATGGCGAATCGTGCAATGTATATTAAAAGTACAGAAACACTTCGTAGGCCGAATATTGAGCATAACAAAGTAACTTTATTTCTGGACATAGATAACTTTCTGATCTGACATGGATCAGCCACGTCCACCCCAGGCTATCGCTAGCACCCTCTCCAGTGTGAAATAAAAAAAAATACAATATATAAACTTATTCGAGTCTTTAGTTCAGATTACATTAAGCAATATAGCATACATATTTAGTTAGCGCCACTACTGCTATTTTATAATGCTTTGCCGTTTTTATGACAATAACAGAGTTTTGTATATTCTCGAAAATGTTTATAATTTTCCAACCAAAGATAAATTTGTTTCGCTTCTATCAACTTCAAACCCTTATCTATTGTATCAGTTAGCTGTATATAAATCGTTTGAAACAAGAAACGAATTTCTCTTAAATGTCAGTTTATAATTTACGTCCACTTTCTCACCCGTGTATTTTCCTCTCAACACTGTAACACCAACTGATTTTCTGATTAACTGTAATAATAACTGAATTATTCCTTTTGTATGATGGGCTGCTGAGGCCCTTTACCGAATAAACTATTATTATTATTATTATATTATCTATGTGATAGACGGACAATCTACATCACAATAACACATAGCGTGTCTAACCACGGTAGTAGACGCCAGTCAATTCACTCGAAATAGACACTTTGTCGGAAAAAACTCCCCGGCTGAAGTGGAAATTATAGATTCATGACATATTGAATAATACATGCAATTACCCCCCGACACTTTGCTATTTATACACGACGTCTCTTTGCGCTGTAGAATACCAATGATATCCTCAGGAAAGGTCTAACCAGCGCTAAAAGCACTTGGTCTACACGTATGCATTCTATAGCTTTAGGGAACCCTGTTTTTAATTAAGAGAGTCCCAAAGTACACTTACATTGCTGAAAAAAACGTTAGGACGTCTGAGTTTGAGCAATAACATGTTGTCAGATAAGATGCAGTAGATGACTACAGAGTACCAAACTTCCGATTCGATTAAAAATAGATGTAAACTCTGTTAGGCCCGGCATGTAATTAAAACGTGATAATATAAAATGTCCTGAAAGTAAATGGAAATTGGGATTCAACCTTCAAATAGCCCAAGACCTCAACATCTTTGGGATAGATGTAGCACAGTCTCATAGGTGTGAGTAATTTTGACTCTTTGAAGTGTTAATCCCGGGGATATTTTATCTTTACAAGTTTAGCTACCGATTTAGAGTATAGTAATGTAAGGTTATATTTCAACAATGTCAACTTTCTCAGTACAGAGACCTATCTTTTTGACCTGGTTGTTGGGTTGCTGTTTGTCGACAGTTGAGCATGTTAATTATTCATGGTGTGGGAGAAGTGCTGTTTTCCTGTTAGATTCATTTATCAAAATTTTAATGTAATTGAAAGGCCCGGGTTAGATTTAGATTGGAAATCTGGTTATGAAACAAAGTTGCCTTACAAGGTTATACCAAGCTTTTGTCGTGGAAAAAAACGAACTCCTCCCCTTGGCTTATCAATGGTAATTCAAGAATTGTAGGATTGGAGTTCTATCTATGATATGGAGTTCATTTTGTTTTATATTTTATTTTAGTTATATTTTATAAGGTATCTCGATTGGGAGAAAACAATTAAGAATCCATATATCCACGTAGGTCAATCTGTTACTCATGATATCCATGAAAAATATTGAATTTTAAGTAAAAGGGATGATTGAAAGAATATGTGTTTAACAACTGTGCAAATGGAGTTAAAACCATGTTATTGTTGTCATTTGATTGATACCATTAACCTGGAAATGTAAATTCCTAACTACACCATGAAATAATATTATTTGTGATAAACTAAAGTTCAATTTTGATTTAAATAGGAGTTTTTGCCAAATTTACCTGATATCCAATTATCCCAAAATAGTTCCAATCGTGTTACTTGATAATGCCAATTTCGCAGGCTGTTTGGAGAGAAGGCTGCTACGAAAGTTGATGCGCCCATCAGAGTTAAATCAAATGTTAATATTTTTTTTTTGCTTTGGGTTGAAAAAGAATAGAGACAATGTCAAACATGTGATTTGATAGCTTTTGATTTTGTTAAAATAACATATGGTTCGTTAGTCATTTTTGTTAATCATAGCATATGGGGTTCGTGAACCTGTTAGCTGACTGTTAACTTTGTGATATGACATATGATATATACAATAAAAAAAATAATTGTTTGGTTCCGCTTACCTGACCCCCACCTACCTTTTCACTACTGGGTTCGAGAAAAAAATAATAAAATCGCTAAAATTGTGAAGGCTCGCGAGAAATAGTGGATGCGGAAACTGACATCAATTTAAAAAGACAGTATATGACTATTCTTCCAATCTGTAATGGTTGTACATCAGATAGGAAGAAGTAAACAACACAGAGACCATTTGGAAAACAATGGAAAACCTGAACTAGACACTCACATGGAAAAAAATATGATAAAAATAAAACAAAAAATCTACCCACCGCACCTATTCTAAAAGTGAGCGGAACCACACAAATTCTTCTATTAGGCCTAATCGATGTACTCACTGATCAGAACTGAAATGACATAAATGAAGTATGTCAAACGCAACCCAGGCAAATCCGCAGCAATTAATATACCTATTCTTATGGCATGCGGTAAAAAGAAGAGAAAGAAACTAAATATAAGTGTATGAAACAGACTTTTACGTGGTTCTCTTCGCTATTTAGAATACTGCGTTGTAGTAGTGTGTATACAATGCATGTGAACGAACAAAATCTGCAGTTTAGTTGAATTAGAGCAGAAGTCTTAGATTATATTAAAACTTGAAGCCTCTTGAAAGGTTCATTCTGGTTGATTATAAATAGACAAGGAAAAATGACATCCGATGAATTAGTCGGGCCTATCTAAAGGGCTTCACATCGGCCCAAAGACAACAAATTAACGAGTCTGCACTGCTAGCGAGTTCTTGAGCTCATTAAGGAAGCAAAGTCACGTACCTTTAGAATTAATTGGTTAAAAGCTAGCTATACGATGTCCGGACAGCTCTTTTTGTAAAAAAAAAAAAAAATACAGCACCGTACATATGCATAGTTATTGGCCAGAATGTAGCCAGCTAGGTACTCCAAACGATGCATGTACAAACTATTATATGGAGATCTGGGACTTGACGTCCTTTTAATGAGCTTATCAAGACCTGAATGTTGAATTCTTTTCACATTCATATCTGCCATTTTTAAGTAAAACACGAGACGTGCTTATTACGTCTAACCATATTGCTCAGGACTTCGGCGTAAAGTTTTTCCTTTCATCTTTGAATGCAAGTGGTTATAAATGATCTCTTGTCTTTGCGCATTGATTGATCCAATCATTTAATGGCATTTAGGTTTCTAAATTTAGGTAACTTAATGCTTTTTTATATAGTTCACTTCCAAATGTAGCCTATTGGATTATTATAAACGCTGTCCAATTAAGCGTACAGATGAAGTGAAAGTAATTAGTTGTTATTTGAACCTGTAATCTAAATTGGAGCTCCCTTAATTACTCTAATGTCAATTGTTTCTGAAGCTTTTAACGTGGCCATATGAATGACAATTTTGACTATTTATGTGGAAATGTTAATTGATAAAACAACTCGACTACGTTTTTCTACTTGTACAACGCGAAAGAACATCTATCAAGTCCTTGTTTGAAACTCAATAAATTGCAAAACATTTTTAAAATGCGTAAAATGTTCGTTATTGTACGTACAATACACTTTTCACACACATTGTTGGTTTTTTGCAACTTACTGAATGTCAAACATGGGCTTGGTGTATTTCTTTTTAAATTGTATTTTCAAGTACAAAAAGTTTATTCTATAAATTCAAAATCCAAAATAATACCCATTTGTCAGCCATATGGCCATGCTAAGATGTTTTATCTTAAATTTATAAACCTCACCTGTAAGAAATGTAATCACATGGCTTTGATAACCGCGTACCCAATACAGATTATTGCTCGCCTATCGGGTATCCATATCAAACTTATCTGATTCATAAACCGATGAGAGTTCAGGAGAAATGTATTAAGTACCTATGCTTTATGTCTATGAATGCTCTCAATCATCCGCGTAAGAAGTTATAAACGAAATAATTATAATCTATCCTACTGGACTTGCTGTTGTTTTGAATGGCAGCAGTTTCACGTCCTATCTTGGACGATTCCTCAGGCCGACTGATGATCTGATGACAGATGGTTTGTGACACTTGACAGAGTAGGATTGTTATGTGATGATGAAAACCGTCGAGGAATCTTACTGTAATACTGATCACAGTGTTGTACGCGCCTGCCAAGTTATGACGTAGTCCCCCTCCTCCCGTTTAACATATACGGCCTCCTTTACACCTCTTTCAAACCACCTGTGTACTTTGTATAATATAACTACATCCTTATTGTCAAAGGAGTGATTGAGGTGTGTATACACTGCCGAGTTTTAGTCATGCTTTCTTTCACGAATACATTACTCGAGGGAGGTGTATCGTGAATGCTGTCGAGAATTCTGTCTCCGGAAATTCCTCGTCCTACGTTTTCCTTTTAAACTTGTGAATTCGTATTCATGGTTAATGAACCCAACGTACAAGCTATGCATGTGTACGTTCTATATATTTGATTATAATCTCCGTCGTAGTCAACCCTTTCGACTACCTTCTCCTGTAACACAGTTCTTCAAATTTTCATTTTTGTTTAGCTCCGTTGACAGTTTTCATAAATTTGACCTGTTGAGCGATTTTAATGTTTTTAGG